>NC_142370.1:2067870-2277870 GCF_059441005.1 Hippichthys cyanospilos | reverse complement strand
AGGGAGCAGGAAAAAGAAGAAGAAAGTTGCAGACATGTTTGCCTAGTTTGTCTGGACGCAGGTCCAGCATGCATGATGTTGGCTTTGCTGCATTAACCAGGCATGTAAGACACACCAGGGATACTAAGTCAAACTGGGACAGGGTTATCAAGCAATCATTAGCCTGATTGTCCAAACTAGCATCAGTAATCACTAGAACCTGAGAGGGTAATTGGTGCTGCGTCTTTTATTTCGTCCCTTATTAGCTGAATCCGCTGAGTAAAAAATTGCATGAAATCATGTGCTGAATGGAGGGAGCTATGAGTAGTCAGCTGTCTCGATCTCACACTTGGTGGGTCCATTGGCAATGCAAAAGCGTTTATTATTGCTTGCTTTAAAAAGCGTTTTTGAAAAACTGGTTAGCTTCAGGTTTTGGTGGTAGTAATCCAAATGCCCTTGCATACATTTCTCGTTACCGAGTATGTGTATGGTGTATGGCTTTTTTTTTTTTCGGTCTACAAACCATTTCGGTCTACAAACCGTTCACAAACTGTCTTTGTCTTATCAATCAATGTGTTAGTATCCTTTTCCTCGATTGGAAAACCAAAACGTTGCCACTCAGAAGATTTATAAGCAATCGGGCCGTCATTTCTCCTGTATACTCCATTGAGCTTCTTCTCCTTTTCATTTAATTTCGGATTACAAACAACGGTTAGGTGCATACCGGAGTGCATCACACAAGCCTATCCACCAGCCTAGATGCCCTCCATTGTACCTCTGGCTCAGTAAGCCTACCGTCCAAAAAAAGTGAAAAGGGAATTAATCTTGTGGCTTGCACGCGCGAGATTTCGTTGCGAAATTTCGTTGCATGAGGTCTTGTCCCATCCCTGTTAGTTGCTGAAAGGAGTTTGCTGCCTTTTGTCGGGACGGACTTTGAACAGATGTTGCAGTGGTACTGGCTCAACGTTTGTCACCACAAACCCAAACCACTGGCATTATATCTCATGTCTTTTAGAACCAAACGGTTGGCTTTCTTTAGCTTCTCCAGCCTTGTTTGGTGTGAGCGTGAAGAAAACAAGAGGAGTGCGGAGCCGCATGTGCATATTTCATCATTATGTTGCAGCGCTTTGTGGTTTGAGAAAAGATAAAATACTTCAGTGGACGGCGTAACAAGCCACGCATTTGAATTGCATTCAATGACGTTTGCGTGATAGGGTGATATTCACAGGATGCGTTTGGTGCGACAGGACACCAGACGTGACGTGAGGTGGCCAATCGGTTGCAGAAATATTGTGGGGTGTTCCAGATTAAAAGCACTCATTTCCACAGTAAGATATAACTGAACATTAAAAAACAGGGCTTAACACAAAAATTTAATGTCATCTATGGATGGACTCAAACATCAGGTCAGTCCATCTGGTCTTTTCTTGAAACCAAGACAGAAACAACCTTGGCTATGGACCTTGGACATGAGCACCTTCCAGATTAAATGCAGTTATTTCAAAACAAGATATCACAGGTAAGAAAATACAAACTTGAGCGCTTGAAGATTTCTTAACACTTGATAAATCTCATCTTAATGCCTCTCTTTGTGAAGACAGATGCTTTCAGGCATTTACTCAGGCTGGATACTTCTTTGAATGAAAATAATTTGGTATACCAAAAGCTGCTGCACTCACATATTATTTGCATTACATGATAATTTGCACAATTTGCATGATAATCTTCCTCATATGTAAACAGTTCTTCTACTCAATCTACTCCGTAATATGCTTGAAATGTAAATCTATTAATTCATTAGTGGTTCATTAGTGGGTTTTTGTTTTTGTTTTTTTGTTTTGTTTTATTGCCTACTTTATTATTTGCTGAATTATGGAATCTCTCTCGCTCTCTGTCTGTGTGTGTGTGTATATATATATATATATATATATATATATATATATATATATATATATATATATATATATATATATATATATATATATAATATGTGTGTGTGTGTGTGTGTGTGTGTGTGTGTGTATGTATATATGTATGTATACAGACACACACTGTATTTTTTGGACTATAAGGCGCACTGGTATATTAGTCGCAGGTAATAACATCAGATCTTTGCGCAAAAATATGGTATATGAAGATTAATTTTTTTTTTTTACATCATTTCAATTTTTTGTAATTGTCTACCAACAGCAACATCCCCTCTTTAACTGACTGAATATGCCTGCATGTTTAGTCCCAACATATTTATAGAAAAAGGATGGATGGAAGGATATCTGTTAGTTGAATAGTAGTTCAAAATCGAAATCAATATTTCAATAGCATCTTTTTTTTGCCCCCCTTTGTTTAATAGTTTATAATAATTTTAGTGAGCAGAATAACACATTCTACATAATTCATATACAATCATAAATACATAAATAAAATCACATACACTGTGTACTGTATATAACATTTAGACATCACAAAATTTTAAACATTCTCTTATTACATTTAGACATTTTTTTTTTAATAATATATTGTTTTAACTCTTTTGAGCACAGCCATTGATTCACATTTTTTCCGTTCTATTTGATAGTTGTTCTGTAAATTGACACCTCGAACAGATGCATACTTTTGCTTACTGGTGGCTAACAAAAACAAATCAAAACACACAGATGAGCCGCTGCACTGGACTAAAGCCACAGGGGTCAAAACATGAGGAAAAAGTATATATATATATATATATATATATATATATATATATATATATATATATACTTTTTTACATAAAACATCATTTCAGATGTAATAAAGTGTTGTCTAGGAATCAAAATGAATGTTATACCGAAATGTACAAAAAATGAAGTGGAACACATTTTTTTGAGCAGCATGCTGTCATAGTCATTGGTTGTGCTGAGCTGGCCAATTAACCGAGTGTGGCCCTCGCGCAGAACACGGAAGACAGCGCAAGGATCTCCATCACCTTCTTTCGCCTCTTTCGAGTGATGCGATTGGTCAAGTTGTTGAGCAGGGGTGATGGCATCAGGACGCTGCTGTGGACCTTCATCAAATCATTCCAGGTGAGCCTCAATTTTTTGGCTGAATCCTGGCGACGCTATTAGATGAATGTCTGAATTCTCTTGCAGGCTCTCCCCTACGTTGCACTTTTGATAGCCATGCTCTTCTTCATTTATGCAGTTATTGGAATGCAGGTAAGGTCTTTAAGCTGCACAAATTGCATGAAGCAAACACTATAGTTTGGGAAAAAAAGGTTTGGAACAAAACTATCCCTGCGCAAATTCAAATACATTAGCATTTCTAGATGGCATGCTAGGCAACTCACGAGCCAACGAGCATCCTGGCAAACCAACCAATGAGATCTTAGGCTCTTGCCTCTTTTTATCTCTTTTGTCCGTTTGAATACTACAGTACTGCATATGGCTGGGCATAAATGCAATTCATTTCTCTTTTAAGGTAGTGTTTCTCAAAGTCCGCAAACCCCTTAGGTTCGTGGCCTGACGGCTCGGGGTCCGTGAAACAATTTGGGTTCTTAATAAAAAAAAAGACATTTTATTTTATATTAAATTGAAAATGTATTCATGACTCTTTGATAAAGCAATCCATTAAACAGGTTTAATATATTTTTAAAAAGGACATAATTTTGAAATTTGTCCCAAAGACCCACGTAAAGAGCTTTATTATTTAGTCTCTAAATATTTGGCAGCAACCTGTTTGGGGGAAAATCGACCCAGTTTGTTATGAGCAAGCGTCCAATTTGAAAAACGTATTTATTTTGTTAACATCAGTATGGCTGAAAACTAACACATATACTTGAATATGTTGATGAATAAAAACGTCACTTCTGTTTGGCTTAAATTATTTTGTTTGTTTTGTTTCCGCAAACATTTACAATTGGGTCCCTGACTCCAAAAAGTTGGAGAACCCCTGTTTTAAGGCACAACCATTCAAAACTGAGCTCAATCTCAAAATCAAGGTTTAAGTGTTCCCTGTTTTTTTACAGTTCATGGGGAATGGAAAAGCCCGCAAAGAAGGATTTGCCCCGGCGGACATGCATAATCAAAACTTGTGATATGTGTTTAATAAAACTTGTCAACTGGTCGAAGGTTCTAAATCTGGTCCAAGTAGAAATTACCAGCGATTTGACTGAAGTTGCACCGTACTTGCGTCCTTCGTCAGGTTTTTGGGAAAATAGCCACGGTGGACGGAACGCAAATCAACCGCAACAACAATTTCCAGACTTTCCCTCAGGCTGTCCTCATGCTCTTCAGGTCAGTTGGCATCTCACGAGTTAGTACAACAACCAGCGTTGACGGCTGTGGCTTTTTTTGTTGTTGTTGTTGTGTTGTTGTCAGATGCGCCACGGGCGAGGCCTGGCAGGAGATCATGCTGGCCTGTCTTCCTGGGAAGCTGTGCGACAGCGAGTCGGACCACAACCCCGGCGAGGAGCGAACGTGCGGCAGTGGCTTTGCCATCATCTACTTCATCAGCTTCTACATGCTTTGCGCTTTCCTGGTGATCCTGATGCTTTGCGCAATAGGCACAGGCTGCAAAACAGCTGCAAATTAAACAGCGTCTCTGCGTCCTGCTTTCAGATCATTAACCTCTTTGTTGCCGTCATCATGGATAACTTTGACTATCTCACCCGGGATTGGTCCATTCTTGGACCACATCATCTCGATGAGTTTAAACGGATCTGGTCCGAATACGACCCGGAAGCAAAGTGAGTACTCGGCCTTTTGCTCCGGCTTACTGGCACTAAGCAAAAAATTGATGAGTGATCCTTCAAACCCGACAATGTGCATTTTCCTCGTCCGCCACCCTGGCCACTTCGTCCAGTTTCTCTAGGAGAATCCCCAGGCGTTCCCAGGCCAGCCAAGAGACATAGTCTTTCCAGCATGTCCTGGGTCGACCCCAGGGTCTCCTCCCAGTGGGGCATGCCCGGAACACCTCCCAAAGGAGACGTCCAGGAGGCATCCTAACCAAATCCTTCCCAAAGAATAAGTCGGATATGGTGATCAGTTGACAGTTCCACCCCTCTCTTCACTCGAGTGTCTAAAACATGTGGCCGCAATTCCAATGACACAACCACAAAGTCGATCATCGAACTGTGGCCTAGGGTGTCGTGGTGCCTAGTTGACATATGGACACCCTTGTGTTTGAACATGATGTTTGTTTTGGACAATCAGTGACGAGCACAGAAGTCCAATAACAAAACAGTAGTCAGGTTCAGATCAGGGGGCCCGTTCCTTCCAATCACACCCCTCCATGTCCCAAGCTTCTGCAGCCAGGGAATAGAGCGCCAATGTCCATGCCTTTGGCCGCTGCCCAGCTCACACAGCACCCGACCTCTATGGCACCTCCCACTGGTGGTGAGCCCATGGTAAGGGGGACCCAGGTTTACATTTTTATGTGCACCCCCACCACTACCACCCGAGTGCAGTAGAAATGTAATGCAACTTTAAATCAGGAGTGCCATCTGGAGGAGCTAAGAAGTATTGTATCATGTATCATGAGACTTCATTTTCCCAAGGCGACAACTTGTGATTTGTTATTCAGCAGTCGCTCTTGTCATGAATCCTTCTCCTGCATTGCGGCAGGGGCAGGATCAAGCACCTGGATGTGGTGACGTTGCTGAGGAGAATCCAGCCCCCTCTTGGTTTCGGCAAGCTCTGCCCCCACAGGGTGGCCTGCAAGGTGCGTTATGTTCAAAAGGAACCCAAAAATATGTCACATGGAAATGCAGCTATTGACTATTTGATTTGGATTGTATGAGCTGGTTAGTACCGGGTATGAAGATAGGTATACCATACAGCAGTGGTCCTCAAAATGGGGTCCGCCGAGCCCCGGGGGTCTGACAGCAGGGGGTCCGTGAAATCGTCTGGGTTAATTTATGTATATTTGTTTGATGTCAAGTTGTTTTGTATTAAATTGTGAAAGCATTCATTACTCTTCAATAAAGGAATCAATTCAATCAATTTAGCTCATTTAATGCCAGGGACGTATTTTCACGTTTTTTTAAGAATCCGGACATTCAATCCCAGATACTTAAGTATTGATTTAATAGTTTAGTCTATTATTTTTCCTGCCATTTAAAAAAAAAAAATTCAAGACAACTTGCAAGTTTGGTAAAATAGACAGAAACATGAAATCAAATCAGTATTTCGCAGGACACATAAATGATGTGGCGGGCTGGATCTGGCCCCCTGGGCCCTGAATTGGATCTCTGTGTAAGTATCTGGAAATTAATGCCCTTCATGTACTTAAGTATCGATTTAATTGAATGTTGGGACTTTTAAAAGAACATGAAATATTTCCCTGGCATTGCATGAGTATCGATTTAATACAGATTTAATACTTAAGTAACTGAAAATTAATGTTTTTAATGCACAGTACTTAAGTATATATTTAATACTTAAGTATCTGGCATTGAACGTCTGGACTCTTAAAGTAACGGGAAAATACGTCCCTGGTTTTGAATGAACTCAAATATTAAAAAAAAAAAAAAAAACATAATTTAAAATGTGTTTTGTGTCTACAATTACATGCTAACAAGGCATGGAAGCCAGCAAAGCTAAAGCGCCACTTGATTTGATCATGCTGTTTTGGATTAAATAATTGGAAATGGACCCAATTTGTTACGTATAAGGAGGCGTGCAATTTGCAAAACTTTAGTATAGCTGAAAAGTAGCAAATATACTTGTCAAATTGAATATGTTGGTAAAGGAATCCCAATTACAGTTTTAAATTTAATAACGCTAAACATTTTTAAATGATTTATTTTGTTTTGTTTCCACAAATGTTAGCGATGGAGGGGTCCTTGGAAAATTTGCTTTCTAAAAGGGGTCGCTGACTGCAAAAAGCTGGAGGACTGTTTACAGGAACTTATATGTACATATCTGAAATGAGAAATCGATGGCAATACGACTTCCTCAGCAGAGGTAATCACTCTTGTAAGGATAATAAATTGGGTTTTGTTATGGGGTGAGGATGCTCACGAATGAAGTGGACCCCAAATCAGATTGGACTAAAGGTTAGAATGGAAATTGTTTAAAATATATATATAAATATACAGTGGGCTCCTGTGTTACGAACCTAATCTGTTCAGCGGCTATGCTCGTAACTCGAATTGCTCGTATGACGGGCAATCCAAACCTATGTTAATTAGTGAATGCGTGCAACACGTGCAAAAACCTTAGGTAAAAACATCACGACTTTATACACATATTAAATATTAGTAACATAATCTACTGTACAGTTAAATTAAATAACATAAATATACAAAGGAAAAATGACATTTAGCTTTGGGGCGACGTGACTTGAGCTGGGTGGAGACGGAGGGGAGCAGAGACGAACCCGCAGAATTTATTTATTTATTTTCTTAAACTAGAACTTTTCTCAAACGAGAACATATCACCGGCGATTTCCTTCTCTTTAATCCATAATAGAAGAAGCCTCTCCATTTTGTTGTTGACCGAGGTCCGTCCCCCGGCAAGGAAATTCTTGCCCTTAGAAGATTGCCGAGCGGTTACGGCCATGCAAGGTTGCAAGGGAGCAAGGTTAACTATGCGTGCGCCTCCTTCGTATTTTTTTATTATCTCCTGCTTTGTTTCTGTTGTCATTATCCTCTTACTTCTTCCTTTACCGCCACGAGCAATTTTAGAAGCCATGTCTAACAGATAAAGTTTGCAAAGTCTTCACAACACACTGACCAGCTGTGCCATCAAGCTCGATGAAGGATTTCGGCCAATAGCATATCGGCATTTCTGTGATTGACGTGACGCCGGCCAATAGCATATCCGCAAATCCGCAAAGCCTGCAGGGGGACACCAAGAGCAGAGACCATAACAGATTTGCTGCCTGAACGACGTCGTAGGCGAGTGTGTTGTAGAGCTGATGTTTGATTGATGTTTCATCTGCAGCGCCTGGTTGCAATGAACATGCCCCTGAACAGCGATGGCACCGTTATGTTTAATGCCACCTTGTTCGCACTGGTGCGCACCGCTCTCAAGATTAAAACGGAAGGTGAGTCCCAGTCTTATTGCTTGCCACATCCAACGCTAAAGGGAGAATTTCCCATCGGGAATCTGGACTCCAAGGTAACTTGGAACAGGCTAACGAGGAGCTGAGGGCTGTAATCAAGAAGATCTGGAAAAGGACCAGCATGAAGCTATTGGATCAGATCGTGCCCCCTGCAGGGGGTGAGCGCTCACTACACAACACAGGCCACAACTTCAAAGTATGACTAGCCATCCCCTTTGAAATTGTCTGACTGCTAAAGAAAGGAATGGTTGAGATTCTTACCGAGCGTGCCAAAACAAGGCCTTGATGGCACAGCAAAAGTTCATAGGCACGGGTTTAGACACGATTAGGGTCAGCATGTGTCACTACTGCTACTACTACTAATAATGATAATCCATGAGTGTTATTTAGCGCTTTTCTCCATACTCAAAACTCTTCATCATTTTTTGTACTATACACTCCATCAATCGACACATCTTAAGCTGCTTTCCGACTGACCTTATCTACTCTAGAATAAAACAAAAATGGATTCACAAGATGCTGCTCATGAGCGCAGCTAGCATAGTCATTTGGACCGACTCCATACTATAGATTCAGAACAAGCTGTTATCAAAACATGAATTCTTGCCGTAATTCCCCAAATATAAGATACTTTTTTCCCCCACAAAAATGACAGTGAAAAGTATGGATCGGTGTGTCCTATAAACGGGACCTTAAAAATGTGGGTTTTTTTGTTTTGTTTGTTTATTTTAAGCGACACCATTCAAGGAAGATTCATTGTCAGCCACATAAGCCAAGTCTTGACGCACAGATGTGCATTTTATATCGGCCGTATTCTTACAAGAAATTAGTGTAACGGGATGAGCACAAGGATGGATGTCGGTTGGCTGTAAGCGTCAAGTGCCTATTGCAGCCAACAGCAGCTTGTGTTAGCTGAGATTTTACTGCATTATTTTCAATAAAAGAAGCGAGGAGGCTGTTCAGCCGTCCGAGTCCATCCTTGTTCACACACAGGAATAGCACTAAAACAGGCAAATTATGATGTCTCCAGCTGATTCAATTATGAGTGCACCGGTTCGAGAACACAGAAAGGTATTCCATTTGACTCGTTTATTAATTGAGGTCTTTTGGCATATACACACAATCATAAACTCGGTGGAACACTGATCCTAAGTCAGTTCAGGTAAAGTGACCAGCTGCATTGCGAGGAAAACGATAAACCGCTTCAAGCACGTTTACTGACCGCTTGCAATGTGGGAAATCTGAAACACACTTACAAATTCATAACTTATGAATGGAAAATAATATGAAGAGTTTACAAAAGATGAGATTGATTCTGTTTCACTCTACTTTTGACATTGTTGCCAAAGTGTTGGTGCATTTTATAACACGCTAATAGTAGAAAATAGCAAATTTGACCCCAAAATGGAGGGTGCATCCCATATACAGGTGCGTCTTATATTTGGGGAATTACGGTAGTTGTTGTTTGCATTGTTTTTTTGTTGTTGTTTTGATTGCATTTTGTACACTTGATGGCAAGATGGAGGATGTCAGTGTTTCTGATTGGGTATTTGCCGTCTGTTCTCTCAGATGATGATGTAACAGTAGGGAAGTTCTATGCCACCTTCCTGATACAGGACTACTTCAGGAAGTTCAAGAGGCGCAAAGAGAAAGGCTTGGTGGGTAGGTGCTCCTTGGACAGGATCAATAGCACCATGGTTCTACAGGTGAGTCCATCTGTCAAATGGAACCAGACTCTAGTCAAAAGCAAAAACACCAGCAAATGCTATAAACGGAGAAATATTTGGACTGATTTAAACTTAAGTATTGCTTTTATTGTTGATAATATTAACATGCGTCATATAAATTAATTTGACTTGCAATCGGAGAAAGCGGCCCTCTCAATTTGGTTGTACATTTTATTCATTCTCTATTTTATCATTGTCGGACACATGTCCAGGCTGGCCTGCGCACGCTGCACGACATCGGACCAGAGATCCGTCGAGCCATTTCATGTGACCTGCAGGACGAGGGGCTTGTGGATTTGACGGAGGAGGAGGATGAGGGGATTTACGGGGTACGTTTGGCGAGTGAGACGCACATTCACGCCTTTGCCTTTGGCTGTGGAAATGTCGAGCGCAACTTAATTGTTCCCGGCATCCGTGCACAGCGTAACGGCGGTCTCTTCGGTAACCTCGTCAGCCACGTTGGCGAGACTCTGCGAAGCCCGACTATCGTCACTCGACGCCCGCTCCAGATCCTCCCCTTTTCCCGCCCCGACTCTGCAGAAACCACCAAAGTGGTCCCAAGGGCCAACAATAGAAGCCAGGAGACAGAGAGGAACTCCTCGCCTCATCCGTATCTTCATCGTCACCATTATCATGGTGGTCAGTCCGACTCCTGCTGCCTTAACTGCAGTGAAAGCCAATGGGCCGTCCCATCCAACGCCAACCTCAACAACGCCAATGTGCCGGCGTTCCTGTCCGCAAGACGCACGTCTTCCGGCAAATGGGGCTCGCTGCTGCCCACCCGAAGAAAACCCCAGAAGTCGCTCTCTATGAGGTGGGCTCCATTTCACCGCCGGCTGCACATTCTTTCCCTGTCGCACCTCAACCAAAAGTGCCCAAATCTAACAGACATTGCATTAAGTTCACCTGTTAAGCATTTGTGAGAAACTATACACAAAGAAGCAGAAAAGGCCTTCTTTTTTTTTCTAGCTCATGCATGAGGAGAACAGAGAAGGACTGCACAAGTACAAGTCTACCGCACTCTAAAGCAACGTATCTTTTTTTTTTTTTTTTTTTTTGGAACTCTCTAATTACGTTAAGTCCTAGAAAAAAAATATGGCTGGACCAGGGTAATGACCCTTGTGTGTGTACTGTATAATAAGTGCATTTGTGGCAAAGCATGATGTGTGTCACGACATTATACAAGATAAGTGAAGTGATATCTATCTTGATATCTGTCTACCTTCCCTTGATTCATTTAATTCATTTTTTTATTCGTGTGTGTAGTATTTTTTATTCATCTGATCCACAGAGCATTGACATCATCAATGTCCTCACACTTTTTGTTGCATTCATTTGGATTTTTCAGTACGTTAAAACAAACCACATATTTGTTACGTAGTAGCACCCCAGGTTACTGAAAAGGTGGACCCCAAACAGACTGGGCAAAGACAAAAGAAATCCATATGCCAAATTTATTAACAAAAAGAGTGTGAATAACAGAAGTCAAAAACAGCAAAAACACAGAGGATAATAAGGGTGTTCCAAAATGGTTGACCCTATTCTATCTGCTCAAATCTCTGAAACTACTTGATGGATCTTAATGAACCTAAATACACTTTATGTTGAAGGTCATAAGTTTTATTGGTTAAGTTTACAAAGAAAAGTACAAATATCTGTTGGTTCTATAACAGATTTTCATAAATGTTTAATATGAGCGCCACCTGTGACTCTGCACACGTTGATGGCCATCCTGGCGATTTAGGTATGCATAAGCAACCCTTTACTTGAAATTTATGGTATCAAGTCCTGATTTGTTTTGTAGTTGGTTCCTTCTTTGCAAAATTTGTGAGGAAGGCACGCTGCACTGTCTTCGTTGACTGAGGCCGAGCATACTTTAACACGCAAAATGCCTTTTCTCTTGAAGTGAATGGAATTCCTTAACCTGAAAAGATAGAACTGCCAAACATTACACACAAAAACATGAAACGTTTCTACACAAGCTGTGAAAACTTGAGGTTATTCCAACGACAATTGTAAAAATTATTGGACTACGCAATGGGGTCAAACATTTTGGAACTCCCTGTATACAGCAAAGTACAAGTTAAATAGACATAGAAAAGCAAATGAACGCGAAGTGGGTAACGGAGCCAGCAGAAGAACGGCGACGTGTCTGAAAGTAGTACATAAAAAACAGGCTAGGAGCTAAAGACAGGGTTAACAGCCAACAATCTTTTGGGCAGTGTTGATGACTCTATGCACCTTCCTCTGAGCTGCTGTGCTGCTGTTAAACCAGATGCATATACATTATGTTAAGTATGCTCTCAATGAAGGGTCTGTAGAAACACACTAATAGTCTGTGTGATGTTACTTTTCCTGAGTATTCTAAGGAAATACACTCTCTGTTCGGCTTTTTTCAGCAGCTCAGAGGTGTTTGTGCTCCAGGATAGGCTTTCCTCAATGTTGATGTTCAATGTCCCAGAAAGCGAAGTCTGCCACTCTCTCTTCACGCACCATGACACCAGCTACTCCACCTCATCTCTGTAGGCAGACTCGTCACTCCCGTAGATGAGCCCCATCACTGTAGTGTCGTCTGCAAACTTCACGATGGTGTTGCTCTGGTGGTCAAGGAGCAGTCGTGTGTGTAGAGAGAGTAGAGCAGTGGGCTGAGCACACAGCCCTGGGGGGAGCCAGTGCTGAGGCTCAGGGCTGTGGATGTATGTTGGCCCACTCTCACTGTTTGTCTGCAGTCAGAAAGGAGACTGTTGATTCGCATGCAGGTTGAATGAGGAAGCCCCTCGTCTCTTCGCTTAATCACCAGTCTGTGTGGGAAGATGGTGTTAAATTCAGAGCTGTAATCCACGAGTAATATTCGCGCATAGCTCCCTTTCCCCTCCAGGTGTGACAGGGCAGCATGTAGCGCTGTGGCCACAGCGTCCTCGGTGGATCAGTTCACTCTGTTTGCTAACTGGTACGAATCACGCCTGCTCGGCAGGGCTGCTGTGATGTGACTGTGTGACTTTGGACTAACTTCTCAAAGCACTTAATGACCACCAGGGTGAGTGCTACCGGTCTGTAGCCGTTTAGACTGGAGATGTGGGGCTTTTTTGGCACTGGGACAATGGTGGAGGACTTGAGGCATGTTGGGACAGTTGACTGTGCAAGGAACTGGTTGAAGATCCGAGTGGAGATCCCAGCCAGCTGGTCAGCACAGTCCCTCAGTACACAGCCTGGGACGCCATCAGAACCCGCCGCCTTCCTCGGGTTACAGCTGGCAGAGTGCGCCTCACTTCATGTTCCTCCAGAGTGAGGATAGTGCTTCTGTGGGCCATGTGGCATTGTTGTGTCTCTGGTGCTGAGACCTCAAAGCAGACGAAGAAGATGTTCAACCCCTCTGCCAGTGCCAGGTCACCTTCGGCAGCTCCACTCGTAGTTTTTGAGATGTTGGACACCTCGCCACACCTGCTTGCTGTTGTTGCTCTTTAGATGTTCCTCAATCTTCCTCCTGTAGTCTGCCTTGGCCTCCTTGATGACTCTTCTCAAGTTGGCCAGAGCTGTGGTCCCTGTTGCCAGACATGAAGTCAATATTCCTCTGCTTTAATAGTTGCTGGACCTCCCGGGTCATCCAGGGCTTTTGATTGGGATAGACCCGGATACGTTTGTTCACTGTGACCATGTCAATGCAGTTTTTTATGTAACAAAGAAGACTGTCTGTGAACCCCTCCACTTCTTGATGTTCAAAAATATCCAAGTTGATCGAATCAAAACAGTCCTGCAGCTGCATGGCGGTATCATCTGGCCAAGTGGCAACAGTCTTTATGGTGGTATAAGCAGTTTTTTTGAGGTGTGAACAGGCTGGATTTAAAAACAGGGACAAATGGTCAGACTGGCCCAGTTATGATAGGGCTCTGGCTCTGTAGCCCCCTTTGATGTTTGAAAATAGATTGTCCAAGGTGTTGTCTCCCCTTGTGGCACATTTGACATGCTGGTGGAGTTTTGGGGAGTGCTGTTTTTAAATTCGCATGATTAAAATCCCTTGCTATGATATGTACAGCTTCAGTTTATCTACTCTGTTTATTGCTAACGTTTGCTTGCAACAGCGAGCCGAGTAAGCATTAGCATTTGGTGGTATGTAAACAACAGTATTGTGACAGCCATGAATTCTCTTAGAAGGTAGATGTGTCTGCATCTAACAGTCAGATATTCTATGTCAGATAAACAGTGACGGTTTGTAATCACCGTGTTGGTACACCAGCTGCTATTTACATACATACAAAGTCCTCCTCCTTTTCTCTTACCGGAATTCGCAGTCTGGTCGTGGCGCTGCGTGGTGTGGCCTGTTAGCTCTCTAACCGAGTCCGGAATGGATTGAAGCCAGATCTCAGTGATGAGCACGATGCATGAGTCCTTGACATGTTTGTCTGCTGCCATGTGTAGCCTCAATTCATCCATTTTGTTCACAACGGACCTGGCATTTTGAGATGAACAGATAAGGGAGCGGTGGTTTGAGTGGCTGCCTCCATAGCCTAGCTAACGCGGCGGCCCTGCAACCGCGCCTTTTCCTTCTCTCTCGACACCACCTCCGCCTCCTCCCTGCCTGGATGGTAATCCACGTAGAGCCTGGTCTTCTTGCTACTTCTGCTGGTATCTTATGCTCTCATATAAATTCACCGGTTACGTTTCTACAGTAACGTACTCCAATCTTTTAACAGATCATATCGGCCGTAGATGATACTTGCTCAACACACTGTGCACAAAACAAAACATGAGACTCACAAAAACATAAAAACACTACACCGACTGATGAGACACTGAGCTGCTGTAACTGTGCGCGCTGCCATATTGCTAGCCTGAAGACTGAGTCAAGACCAAGACATGGAGTCAAGGCCAGGTCGAGCGTCACTACTATAATAGTACATAGAGGTAGCTCAAAAATTGACAAAGTTTCAGCAACTGAATGTTGGCAAGTTGAAATTCTGAATTGCAACATCCATCAACGGTGTCTGCTAATCTCAAAAATAATAATAATAAAAATTAAAAGCTATATTGTAAAGTGACACGCTTACTGTAAATGCACTTGCCGTGGGCACTCCTCGGACGTCCAACTACTTCAATATTAATGATTAAACCTTATCTAGTAACTCTATTACTGTCCCTTCCCGTTCCCGTCCCTTTGGCTGTAGTCTCACGGAGAACCGTGGTTTAATTAGCGGCGCCCACAAGTTTAATTAGAGTGAAGCTTGTAGCTGACCAAACATGATAACTGTTAGGTTCAAGCAACCTAGAACATTCATTAACAACAAACAGGAAGACGAGTTTTTCTCACATGTAGAGCAAGCAGGAACCTGAACCTTCTCAGATTTCCTTCCAGTCTGATTACAGACCCTTTCCGCTGCTCATTTGTCCAGTCTAATTAAAATGAAGACTGTAGCTGACCAAATATATTAACAATGAGAGTTCACACTTGCAATTCCAATTTATGACAAAAATAATCTTTGTAAGAGATTTAAAACGTTCTGCACCTTGCGCCATTTGAGTCTGTCACAGTGTGCGTGACTTGGAGGAAGCACAACTCTCTGGCGCGCCTACAAGATGGCGAGCCTACAAGACTTGTTGCTCACAGCTCTTAAGCAGAGAAGTTTGTTTGTCTTGGACCCTTTGGTTTTTTGACTGTTCAATATTAAGCGCTGTCATGTTTTGACCCGGCATCAACTCACCAGGTCAGAGGTCAGCAGGGGTCGGCGTCCCTCCGTTGAGAGACAGCCGCCGGTAGAGGCGGACAGCGACGAGGAGCGAGGCTCAGGAGACAACTATTACAGCAGAGTCAACTCACATGAGGAGGACGCTCGGGGCAGGTGCGCTCAGTTGCATTAGGGGCTTTCCGCATTCCGCCGCCATCCAGACTCGCCTCAACTAAATGTTCATTTGTGTCCATGCTGTTACGCAGGCTGTTTCGCAATGAGGCGGAGGACAACGACGACAGCACGGAACATCTTTCAGATTTTTTATATGACGATGAGTGGCGGCTCATATGGCGGGACGGCAGGCAACGGCGCGGGAGATGGCTTTCAGCGTCGCGGCAAGGTGACCCCACCTTATTTGCCGCTTCAACTCAGGCCGAGCAAGACATCAAATACATTCCATTCAGTCCTCATTTTGAAATATCCCAAATGATAAAATGGACAAAGGTGTTCACAATGTCCACTAACCCATTTTTTTGCACTGAAAAGGGAATATTTGGACTATCATTCATACCGGTACAATTGCATGCTTTCAAATCACATTGTGGACTGAAAATGAGGTCGCTCGAGTTCATAAAGAGGGATTTTGAACTTGTGCTGAACTGATAGTCTTCGTGACTGGGCTAATAGCCACAGTTATGTGAAGTTATATAACCGGTGGAGCGGTTTCTTAATTATTGTGAGGAATCAATAACATGATCAGGGTCTTCACATAAACTGGTAGCCCTTCATATTGCTCAGTACCAAAGAAGAAGCTCTCAGTTTCAAAAAGGTTATTGACCCCTGGATTAATGGAATGTTTTGACCCATGTTGGTATGAAACCAAAAGCTATATAATGGGGTGTTGGGAAATAAACGGTGGCTTGTTCAACCAATCAGGGCTCAGCTTTCTCGTGCCACATGACCATTAGGTGGGTCTCCATAGGCTGTTAGCTGAGTTTTCAGCACAGCTGATGTCTTTTTTTCAGTCCACGGCAATTTGATAAACCGTGGAAAATAATGATCACATTAATGGTGAAATGGCTGGACTAAGCCTTTTGGCCATTGAAGGAAATTTATATTTTTCAAATTCAATATATTTATAAAATAGTGTGTGCATGGAAATGTGTTATTCTAATTAAGATTGAGACGACGTAATATCAGTATAAAGCAGATATAGTCTTGGCCCAGGAGATATAAAGACAAGTCGGCACCTCCAAAAGGAACAGATGACATCCCCCGACCAACATTCACCAAGGGGCAAAAGGCTAGGTGTGGCCTTCAAGAGAAGATATCAGTCAGGGTTTATGGTGCGCAGACTTCCTCCCGCCTCAAAGAATGGCTGGCAGAACAAAGACTTTTGAAGACACCATCCCCACGCAAACAGACCCCCACGCACGCACACACCGACACGCACGTGCACGCACACACAAACACACACTTGCATTCCACACTGGGACTACATGCCCCAAAAGGCTATAAGAACTGAATGTTGAAGGTGAAACGTTGCCATTTTCTGCTCAAACCTGTGGCAGGACTGTCCCGAGGCCTCGTGTACTTTCCCACTCTGTCTGGATTAAATCAATTGTTTCATCATCTTGTGATATGGGCGATCTTTCAACAAAAACGAACACGCTAGGAACTAGGTTAAGGCAAGAAGCTTTTTCTAGCTTCCTTCACCATATATGCATAAACTTGACTAGCTATTTTGTGCACAAGCTATGACTGTTCGAGGCAACCTCTTGGTCAGCACTGATGGACTGTCGGTCAATCTGTCGCTGATGGACGCACGTTTTGCGGACAGACCGATGAATGCTAAAAAAAAAGAAAAAAACCAGCAAATCCAAAATTTGTCGGAGTTGCAATTTTCATCCATCGTTGTAATTCTCGATATATACTTTGTCATATGTCCGTCAGCCCGCCACACCCCTTTTTGTTTTCTGAAATCCAATTCAACAGATTTGCATGTTTATCTGCTGAATTACTGCATCTCCATTGTTATAACTGCAATAAGCCTGCAGTCAATGTGACAATAGCCAGTGTACAGCACCACCAAGCAGTGGAGAAATAAGTTCAATTGCGTGAGTAAACTGTGTTGGTTCACTTCACTACTATACTGACAGCTCACTTTACTTGATATTTCTTTGTAGTTGCTCCCTTTCCTGGTTTCATAAACCAAAACTTGTACGGTACACAATCTCGCCGACCAAAAGTTAAAAGTAATTTTTAGAATTAAGTATTAAGAGATTTTTTTTTTCTTATTTTCTTTTTAAATACATTTTACATGAAGAAATGTCTTGCTGATTGGGCATTCTGGGATATGCATCCACTGCAAGTTATCACGCTTTCAAGCGACCAATGGCCTGCACCCAATTTGCATTTTTTTCTCTGATTGGCTCTTGGCCCGGAAATGCAAGAGACATTTTTACATTCCCTAATTAAATTCAACCTTAGCAATACTTTGTTTTACTTGTAGCGTATGTGACAGAAGAAATTTAGACACATGTTAATAAAAGCATCTTCTATAGCTGTAGGGCAGGCAGTTTTAATGAAAACCAACATACACTATTTGAGTGTCAGGTAAAGCATGATAATTCCATCCAGTAAACTTGATTGCTAATTGCACTCTCGTCCCATCTGCTTTCCCTTTAGATGTGGGTTAATAAACATGATGGTGTATTAGCCCAGGGTTAAACCCCTTAGCTGGCTTTTTTCATGTTACTCTTATATTACTGTGTTGTGTTTCAGTTATAATGTTACTGTGGAACCACACACATGGTGTTAACTTCAAGAGCACGTACTAAAACCAGAAAAAAATTGAATTGGTGCAGACAGAAGTCCACCAGCACCTGATGAATGACAGACCAGAAAAAAAAAAATGTCAAAAGGCGCCCTCTAGTGATGACGGAAGGTCAGGCAAAGATACACTGACGGACTGAGAATTATTATTTCGTCTGACTTAAGAAAATGACGGACTGATGATGACGGAAAAAGGGGGAAGATCTTGAAGAAGATGGTATCTTTTGGTCATACTGCCCCACCCTACCTTGCAAAAGTGCCCTACCTTCCAACATGCAGGTGTACCTAAAAAACATGCATGGATCGCTCCAATAGTATTCTTGAAATTTAATAAAGCTAACAAGTTGAATCTGTGTGTGCGCACACAGCCCTCAACAGAACAACCTTCAGTTTTGAGTGTCTCGGCAGAAGAAGTCAGGAGGGTTCTCCGGCTTCTCCCTCCTGTACAACTCTTCCGCTGCAACTGCTACAGCAACAAGTACCGCCCCCATTTCCGATCCCGAGGCAAATTTGCGGGCGAGATCGCATCCATGGTCACTTGTCTTTTTGCCTTTGCCAGCAGGTGATGGCGGTGGCCAGCCTGGACGCCAGCAAACTTCAGTGCCTCTCTCCCACGCACTCGCTCTACTCCTGGGCCACAGCCCCCACTTCCCCTCTAGCTTCCCGTTCTTCGCCCTGCTACACACCATTTATACAGGTGAAAGCAAACACGTGCGGAATTGGACAGCTCCTTGGACATACTGTATTTGACACACTGTGAGACATCTAACCTTAATTGTCAACAGTATAAGAGAAGGCAACAGCAGTGGAAGACTTCCAAATGGCCATAAATTCATCAAAATTGCTAATTAAAAAATCCGTAACTCTTTTTCTGTACATCCTAGCGTATGGCTGTCTTATTATTTTTTAGGGCTTAGGGTCCTGCATATGCATACAAATTTTGGGGAAAACTCTGACTTTGAGGTGGCATACAGACCACCCCGTTTATCGCAAAGTCGTAAAATTTGGAAACCCTTATCATCCAAGTCTCGATGCTATTCAGACAAATTTTCAGGTCATTTACTCTTACGGGCTTTGCACATTACATGAAAGTTTAAAAATTTACATTTTCATCTCTAACTAGGTGGCGCTATAAATAATTTGAAAATTTATCATGCAGATATTTTAAGACCATCCCTAGTAAATTTTCTGTAAAGTTTCAGATTTTTTAAAGCTTGCACATTGGAGTTATTAACGTTTTTGTTGATCATGGCAAAGAAAATTTGAAACACATCATATATGTTTGCCAATATTCACGAAATTTTGCACAGTTGCGGCCCTATGCCTGCTAATAAAGCACGCCAAACTTGAAGTCAATAGGGTCAACCGTTTAGGAGATATTGGTAACTGCAAACATCCAAAAGCGGTCCAAATAGGCACGTGAAAAAATTGATAACTGGTTCTGTACATCTTAGCACATGGCGTTCTAAATTTTTTTGTAGGTCTTAAGGACCTATATATGCCTAAAGAACTTCATTGTTCTAGGTCAAACGGGCCGTGACCCAGGAGAAGTGTTCCACTCTAGGTGGCGCTAAAAATCAATTTTTTAGATTTTATGTATGGAAACACATACATACCAAATTTTACAGCAGGCCCGATGGGTGTGCAAATTTTGGTGACTTTTCATGCATGGTTAGGCCCTCAAAAATGCGATTGATTTCGGGGAATAATAATAATAACAATAATAATAATAATCATCATCATCCGGATAAGAACAATAGGGACCTCGCTGCGGTCACTGCTCGGGCCCTAATAATAATAATATTAATAATAATAATAATCCGGAGAAGAACAATAGGGACCTCACAGCGGTTGCTGCTCGGGCCCTAATAATCCGGAGCAGAACAATAGGGACCTCGCTGTGGTCATGCTTGGGCCCTAATAATCCGGAGAAGAACAATAGGGACGTCGCAGCGGTCGCCGCTTGGGCCCTAATAATAATCCGGAGAATAACAACAGGGACCTATCAACGGTCGCCGCTCGGGCCCTAATAATCCGGAGAAGAACAATAGGGACCTCGCAGCGATCGCTGCTCGGGCCCTAAAAATAATAATCTGGAGAAAAACAAGAGGGTCCTCGCAGCGGTAGCTGCTCGGGCCCTAATAAGTATAACACAAAAACAAACTCATGTTTAGTATCCCATATCTGAACATCAAGCGATACATGACATTCAAATGACGAATTTCATATATAACTGCCTGCCCTACAAAGGTGCAAAGGTTTCTTTATTCATACTTTACGGCCAATTTTCTTTGCCTAAAGGAACTCTGCAGTCCCGATAAAACACACAAACAACAAACAACGATACATCAGACAATACAATACTTAAAATGCCAGTCGTTAAGAGCCATAAAATCCTACAAATCCTATGATATCTCCCAAGTTCAATGAAGCACAGTACTCCTTCCTCTTTTTGCCACGCTGTTGAGGTTGTAAATGGCTGCTGGTATAAAACTGTTTTTGTAGCGTTTCGTCCTGATTTTAGGGACCATGAAGCGGCAGCCAGAGGGACGGAGCTGGAACTCACTACTCAGAGGGTGCGAGCTGTCCATCATTATGGTGCAGGCTTTGCGCTGCAGCTGGGCATCATAGAGCGCTGTCATGGAGAATTGGGGCTCCCCAATTAGCCTTCCTGCCCACTTGACTACCCTTCCCAGTGCATTTTTGTCCTATAACTATAGAAGATGATGTTATTTAAATGTATATCTAAATGTAATCTTTAACATAGACTACACTAAAACAAGATATTGCTGAGGTAGAATTTACAAAAAAAAAAAAAATAGCGACTTAAAAAAAAAAAAAAAAAACTTCTATCTTGCATTTCGTAGCCAAGAGCCAATCAGAGAATACATGCAAATTGGGTAAAGGCCTTTGGTTGCTAACATATTTAAAAAGCAAAATAACACAAAAACAAATCACGTAACACTAAATATTACTTTTAACTTTTGGTCAGCGAGATTTTGTACAGTTTGAGTTTTGGTTTTTGAAACTAGGAGTAAAAAAGGGAGCTACTACAAATAAAACTCTGGTAAAATCAGCTGTGTTCTAGCTGTGAATTGAAGCAAGCCAGTGTCTTCACTCAACTGATCATGTTTGACCACTGCTTGATGGTGTAAAGTGGACTGAATGCTGTAAAGTGACTTTTGTCACATTGGCAGCAGGCTCGTTGCAGTTTGTACTATAAAGATGCAGCAACATCGCAGATAAACTTCCAAGTCAATTGAATAATATATCAGTCAGCAAAAAGGGATGTGGCTGGTTGACGAACTTATCACAAACATCTGACGTCATGTCTGTCCCGACAATTACAATGACGGATGAAAATGGCTATTCTGACATGTTTTTTGACATATTTTTGCGTATTCCCGTCATTGGTCGAACTGTCGCCTAAAATGGGTATCCATCAGACGGACTGATGGACAGTCTGTCAGTGCTGACCAAGTGCCCACCTCTGCCATGTTCATTAGTCAAGGAAAATGCACAGGAATTTTGTTACAGACTTTGTTTCAACAAAGAGGCTTTTCTTCTGCTCTGGTGCAAAACACGCTTTGACAAAAAGATCTTCACGAAGCAAATCAAAAGTGTTGGTCTTGTCCTTGTAGAGGAGTTGGTGGTACACAGACGGACGCCAAGGCTCTCCCGGCCGCAGCCCCTCACCCTCGCAGCAGCTCCAGCTTCCGTCGGACAGTCGCTCTTGTCTCCCGCAGAAGCCAGGCAGCGCCAACAGTCTAGTGGAGGCCGTAAGTCTCTTGGTCCGTCACTCGCTTAGCCAGCGCTGGAATGTCTTTGGTGTCTCTTGCTATATTTCTCTAGAAGATTTCTAGAAGTCTGACATCACTACCTTAATTTTTAGCACAATACTAAAGAAATGAACAAAAGTAAATGAAGGCTTTATGATCACATCCTCTTTGAAAAAAACAAAAACACGAGGGAACTGAACTTTCTAGCAGATGATTTTGATACTGAAATTTCTCTACAAACCCCTTAATTTTATTCAAGTTCCCTTCTTTTGCCCTTATATTGTGCTGGTGGGGCAGGACATGAAAAAAAAACTATGTATGGCTAGAACTGTGGTTGAAAGGAAAAAAAATATTCATAAATAACTTAATTATGCCTTAAAAGCAATGTGTACAGTTTTTCACTGTAACTGCGATTAAACCACAAATGTGTTATGCGTTTGAAAAAATATATATATTGCTAAGGGAATTAGAATGGAGGACAGACCGAGGAGCACACATGGACAGGTAGGTTCGGATCACGGTCTCTTCATTAACAAGCACTTGATGGTTCGAAGGAAGAAAGGTCTCGGCTGCTATCTGGACTGTTCGGGCCAGGCGGGGCCGAGGCACGGGCTAGCAAGGGTTGAAATCGGGCTGGTGAGTGGTCAGGTCCTGTTTGCTGGGTGCAAACATCGCAAGGATAGTCAGCGGGCTGGTGGATGGTCTGTGACAGGCTTGGTCAGGACAAGCCAATCAGACAAGGTTAACTGCTGGAAAGCTCAGCGTGATGCATGGAGACAATCTGGCAATTCTGGAAGGGAGAGACTGGATTACATACTGAGCAGGTGATTAGCAGCAATTGTTGAGGTTTAGTGCTGATTGGCAGGGAAGTAGAGCGGGTGTGGTGAGGCAGAGAATTAGCTGACTGAGTGGTGGGCTGTGACAGACATTGGTTGCAGTATTTTCTTATTCAAAGCTCTAATGTGTCATATGGAATATTCAAGTAGAGAAATATTTATGTTTTCAATACAAACCCTTTCATTTTTTTCAAATTCGTTTTTTTGCCCTCATATTGTCCTGGGGGATAACAAAAATAAATGAAACCTACATACGTATGGATAGAACTGATGCCACTGAACTCAAATTTGAGTGGGTGAAAGAAGCAAAATATTCATAAAGAACAGTTATTACACCATTAAAAGCAATTCCAAAATTTTCGGGGAAAATGGAATGTGTAATTTTCAAAGTGCGTGCACAAGGGTTATATACAGTACATTTCAAGAGGGGTGGCCAAGTCCTGTCATAGAGAGCCACAATCCAGCCTGTTTTCAATCTTTCTGTACAGCCGAAACACCTGCAGGTGTGTTGGCCGAAGGGAAACATTGAAAACAGGATGATACAGAGGCATCTGATTACATGTAAAATTGGCACACAGCATACTTGTTTATATGGTACTATTTAGCAAGAATCCTTTATCAATCTTCACATTCTCTGGTACTGCGTGTGAGCCCAGAGGTCCTGACGTCACCTCCCAGGGGCTCTGCCGTTGATTTGTCCTTATCAGCTGTTCGCACTCCGCAGTTGAATCGTCCTCTTGTAGCCACAGCCACGCTGAAAACACTCTCTTATGCTGCAAATATGTACTATCATGGCAAATGTATAATAACTACTAAAAATGATTCCTACACTTATGTTGACGCTTTTCTTACTTGGGGGACCCCTTTTAGAAAGAGCATTTTCCCAACCCCCATTGCAGATGTTTGCCGAAACAAAACAAAACGAAAAAAATAATCATCATATTACTTTAACAAATCAAATCAAATGAACACACACACACGCACATATCTATCTATCTATCTATCTATCTATCTATCTATCTATCTATCTATCTATCTATCTATCTATCTATCTATCTATCTATCTATCTATCTATCTATAAATATAAGTCAAGAAAGTCATATGTTTTATTGGTAAATTTGCAAAGAAAAGTACAAATATCTGTTGGTTCTATAACAGATTTTCATAAATGTTTAATATGAGCGCCACCTGTGACTCTGCACACGTTGATGGCCGTCCTGGCGATTTAGGTATGCATAAGCAGCCCTTTTCTTGAAATTTATGGTGCCAAGCCCTAATTTGTTCTGTAGTTGGTGTCTTCTTGGCAAAATTTGTGAAGAAGGCACACTGCACTGTCTTCGGTGACGTGAGTCCGAGCATACTCTAACACGCAAAATACCTTTTCTTTCGAAGTGAACGGCATTTCTTAACCTGAAAAGATAGAACTGCCAAACGTTTCCCACAAAAACATGAAACGTTTCTACACAAGCTGTGAAAATTTGAGGTAATTTCAACAAAAATTGTCAATATTATTGGCCTTCTTCAATATTATTGGCTTTCGGGTTTGTCACACAATAGGTTAGTTTGAAATCAGAGGTTAGCAAAAATTGTTCAAAAGAGGGATTGGGAACAGAAAATGTTTTTTTCATCCAAAACACCTGTTGCAAGTAATGGATTTCTAAATGAATGTAGTACCCGCTGTTTTTAGATGCTCCTTTAGCCAAATACTTTTTGGTTTTGGTTTCCATCACCAATTGGCTTTGCCTTTAGACCGGAGAAAAACTAGGCTGAGCCCGCTTTGCGTGGATTTGTTCCCAGGCGCTGATCTCGGAGGGTCTGGGCGAATATGCCAGAGACCCCAAGTTTGTGTGGGCCACCAAACGGGAAATAGCGGACGCCTGCCAGATGACCATGGATGAGATGGAGAGCGCTGCCGGCAATCTGCTGAATGGCGGCCTGGCCGAGGCCGCCGCCGCTGCCTTGTACCCGGCCGTGCACGACACGCTGCACTATAGTGACGAGGAGACGTACGCCACCGGTAAACAGGAGGAGGACCTCGCCGACGAGATGATTTGTGTTTCCTTGCTATAGCAATGGACGGCCCCATTCCAGTGGATCTTGCGCCGCTTTTTCCTTGCGCTCCTCACGAACTGGGCACCAATCGCCTCCGTTTTCTCTTTCTACAGCAACATGAAGAAAAGAGAATGTTGATGTTGCGTTTGCTTGATTCATGTCTCCATGAATTCTTACCAGATGCGGGCGGATTAGATTTTTTTTTTCTTTTGCTGGTCTGACATTTATCAGAGCCCCGCCCTCTTTCAGTCATTGTCGGTCCCTCATTTTTTTAAGCCAGACCAAATTGTAATCGTCGACCTTCAGTACGTCCGTGTATTTTTGCCCCACCTAAACTGCCGGAGGGCAACATTTGACTTTGACTTTTTTTTTTAGGGTCTGTCACTCGTCAGATACTGGACTATTTCTGTCTGCGCTCATGCTAAATAATTTTTCTGTTTTTGTACTTACACTTTAAGTTAACACCGTGTCTGTGGTTCTACAGTCACATTGCAATTGAATTACAAAAAACAGAAAAATAAGTGTAATACAAAAACAAAGGACGCAAAGACCCTAGGCCAGTGCTTCTCAAATAGTCGGGCGAACCTCCCTGGCGGGTCGCAAGGTGATGCCGGAGGGGAGCAGATGACCCCAGGGACAAGTCTTTGTTTTTCGCATGAGAAGTGTAATTGCAATAAAAGAATAAATGTCATCTTTTTTTTTTTTTTATTTCAGGCACTTTGATACACTTGGTTATTTTTGTTTCTATTTTAGACTAAGTTGTAACCCATATAAACGCTGTAAAAAAATAATTAACAGTTGAAAGCTGATTAATATTGCTTTTTTCTTTTGTTAATGTTAAAAAGAATACAGGTTTAGGTATACTACTTAAACATTTTTTGTAAAAGATAAGGCTGTAATACAACATGTTTAATCCAAGAAATGAGAATGCTATTTGCAATCATGAGACTCAAAAGGTGGATGTTGGTTTTCATTTAGCATTTGTCTAAATTTCATTTGGCACATAACACTACAAGTGAAAGAAAAAGGTTCAATTTACTAAAAACAACAAAAACAAGAAAAACGTTTAAATTAGGGAATTAAAAAACTTCTTGCCTAACCCTTCTTGCATTTCCTGGCCAAGAGCCAATCAGAGAAAGAATGCAAATTTGTTCTGCATTCATTTGTTCCTTGAAACGCATCCCAGAATGCTCTTTCCAGCAAGAAAGCTGAAAGCAGGGCTAAAAAAAGGAGTGACTACAAATAAATCTCTGGTGAAGTGAGCTCTAGCCGGGACATGAGTGGAATATATTCTTTGCTCATGTCTCCTTCTTGAACCTGGTGAGTTCTGGAAGCGGAGGCTAAATAATCATCCAAAATTCGGCTTAGTTTCTGAATATGATTGGTGATTCCACTGTGTTAAAATAATTATTAGAATAGAAGTATGATTTGATATGTCAGTGCATGCAGTTAAATTCATGCATAACAATTATTTCTAAAGATAGTTTAGCAATGAAAATGTCTATAGTCAAAATGCTTTTACAAAATGTCTTTATTTTGTATTTGGTTGAACTGAATGAAAGAAAATGTTTAATGGAGCAAAAGTCACAACCATTGCATCTGATTCAGAAAAGTCAGTTGCTAAAAGATAGTTTAGCAATGAAAATGTCTATAGTCAAAATGCTTTTACAAAATGTCTTTATTTTGTATTTGGTTGAACTGAATGAAAGAAAATGTTTAATGGAGCAAAAGTCACAACCATTGCATCTGATTCAGAAAAGTCATCATGCGGGACATTCCTAGAATTCGTTTTAATTTTGAAACGTTTATAAACGTTTTAATTACCCTTGTGCGGTTAAAGGGCTTTTTCAAATTGTCAAACAAACAATAGAAAAATAAGATACAAACATTTTTTTTTCCTACAAATTCAAAGTGTATTTTGACAGATATCTGAATGCAAAATTCCTACGTCATATAATACAAAGAATACAGCTAAACGCTCAAATATTCTTTGTAATTCCCAGAGAGGAAATTCCGGCAATACGGCGAAATGTTAATTGGACCAAAAAAAAAAAAAGAAACTGTTGTATAAAACTGCTTTCTCAAAAGATAAAGTGGCAATTCGAACAAATGCATTTATTTTTGGAAAATTCCAAGTTGACTTTCAAAGCAAATCGCTGCAAAAATGCCATGCAATGACACAAAGCAAAAATTAAAAAAATTACAAGCAGAAATGCCAGCAGTTACATTATTTGGTTTTATTTTTTTGAAAAAAAATGGTGTGATTGGAGTCTTATTTTTTTCTTATTTGTGTTTTGTAATGTTCTACTTTTTTTTCAAATGTTGATTAAATATTGTATGGTAAGTTTTTTGCTTTCTACCTGTTGTACAAAATAAAAGGAGCCTTCAAGCATCCGTTTCTTTGAACTTGTTCAGCAGTCAACAAAGCACAGATGCAAGCTGTAAGGCTTTTGTCTTTGGTGAGCAAATTTAAAAGACAATCCCGACATGTGCCTTATAACAATGGCCAGCTTCTTTGAATACGCTATGGCTTTCCCTGAAGTGAAGAATTACAATTTTATTCATTTACTTATCTTTTTCTCGTCAAGGAACTGTGGTCAATTCTACTGATGGCAAAATGAAGCCTTGTAAAGCAGTGGTCCCCAACCACCAGTCCGCGGCCTGTTACCGGTCCGAGGATCAACTGGTCCCGAGCCGCGTGGGCTGCACCCGAAAAAACGTTTCGGAACTGATTTAGTGTAACAGTTCATTCATTTGTGCTTTGTTTGGCTTGATGTTTGTTTTTTGACGCCGTCTCTGGCCGCTGTTGATATTACATTTTGTAGTGGGCAGGACGGTGGCTTGGTTTGGGGGGTTTTCTGTTGTGTGTTTAGTTGTGGAGTTTTTTATTTATTTTGCCTTTCAATTCATGATTGTTTCCCCCGCATCTGCCTCTCCTTCCTGTCTCGTTAGTTTGATATTGTCCACCTGTTGCCCGTGTGTTCCTGCCCCTTGCATGTTAGCCAATCCGGTTCCCCTACCTTTTGTTCCCATCCAACTGTTGTGTGTTCCCCCTAAATGGTATCGGTGTATTTAAAACCCTTGTTTTGTATAAACCAGTTGTTGGGCCATTGCGTATCTTACCATGCTGACGGTCTTTCCATGCTGTCTTGGCGTGCCTTGTATTTTCCAGTTCTCCGGTTGTTGCCTTCTGTGAGTTTACTTTTTGTTCCCAATTTTGTTGCTACCCTGTCTGGGTTTTTTTTTTTTTCCCCCCTAATTACTCCTGCCTTATTTATTATTAAAGCTCCATTTTTTAGCACATTCCCTCCTGGCTTCCTTGTATCTCCGAATCCACCTTCACGCTTCTCCGGACTCCACCATGCCCCGTCATGACAGATGGTGTGGTTTTGAGAGCAGTCAGTCGGTGATGCACACGTTGTTTTGTCTGTGAAATCTGACCCACGACTGTCTTTAAATTGTACTTTCTTTCTAAGAATGTTGATGAATAATATGCCCAAAATTTGTTGTTTTGATCCAACATAGCACTGCCCTGTATGCGTTTTAGCTTGTTCACATTTTTGTTTGTGTCAGGTATTTCCCTTAATAGTTTTCGTAATCCAGTTTTATGATCAATTTAATTTGCGTACATTTTTCCACCTCTGGATGGGGCTCTTGCTTTCAAAGGTTAGCGCAAGGCAAAATGATTACAATTCCCCTGCATCTCGAAACCAAGAGTGCCATCTAGAGGTGCTAAAAAGTTCTTCATGAGGTTTCATATTCCCATTGCTAGTAAATACAATAAATTTACGTTAAAAATTGAATAATTTTAAAAAAAAGATTAAACTGGTTGAAATTATTGCTTTATTGAATACGCATTAATACTTATACAATTTAAATTCAAATGAAATTAACACATATATATATACACATAGTCAATGCGAAAGAGGCATGTTTTTTCTTTTAACTAACTCGATAGAAAGAATGTGTTTTCACGAATTGATTGATCCTAAAGTAATTGATTACTAAATTAATTTGGTATCAGTTTTTAGATGCTCCTTTGGCAAAAAAGAAAGGAAAAAAACAATGGGGGGAAAAAGTACTTGTGATTGGATGTTTGGACTTAAAGCATAAAAATATGTCATCAACCACTTTAGGAATTCAACCCATTCATTGTCAATAACAGCTTTAGCTGTAAAAGTTCCATTTTTACTGGCCTGGCACAAATGAGTTAACGCAAACAATTTCACTGACCCCCTGCAGATCCCGCTTTGACAACCATTGGCTCAAACATCACATATGCTGTGTATGACTTGTAAAAAATTGCAAAGAGAAGACTTGAGGCTTGCACAGTGGTTATAATTTGTTTGGAAGGCCAGTTTCATTGTATGTGCGGTGCTAATTACTGCAAAATGAGTGCGGATTGTCTCATGATTTACATATATTTATGGGACATTTACCGGTACGTGGTTTGTTATCCCTCAAAATGTTAGATATGTTGCAGCGCAGACGGAACAGGGAAAAAAAAAGGTCAAATGTCACCCTCTAGCGGTGGCAGAAGGTTGGGCAAAAATACACAGACGGACCAACAATTTCATTTTCTTCTGGCTTGAAAAAATGACTGACAGATGATGACGGAAAGGGGGCGGGCCTCTGACAAATCAATGACCGACAAATAAATGGAAGTTGCCCATCTCTGATGTTCGGTGATATTTCTACTGTAGTCTAGAATTACCGGCTGGAAGCAGGGCCTCTCCGTCCTACAAGTGAAGCGGTTTCTCACCTGGGGCGCCATGTGTGCTTAGGGCGCCGCCAGTGGTCCTCACAAAAAAAAAAGTAGGCGCTCAGGTGCCCCCTCCAATAAATATGAAGAGGCACAAGCCCGCGGGTGTGCAGGGCAAAAAAGGAAGAAAGGAAAGCCCAAATAAGAGGTAAGCTATGTCAACAAAGCGCTGTTTTACGTTTCAGTGTTATTTTAGGCTGATTGGCGCTAACGCTAGTGTTAGTTAAGTAATAAAGACAAAGGCAAAGCTAGCTAGAGACAGCAATGTTATGAGCTATTGCTAGAGTCATACAGACTGTGATGAATGCTCAACCCTCACGTTTGGGGCTTAGTGGTTTTATTACCAAAAATTAGGTTACCACTATACACTTGCATTGCAGAGTTGCAAAACCCAATGCCTCGTCATCATGCTTGCCTAACTTGCCTTGAGTCTCAAAATTAATAGCAGGCTGCACCATTATATCAGTGATGATGTGGCTACAGCTAGGGTTGCCACCCGTCTCGTCCTTTATTTGGCATTATCTTGCGTCCCGTATTGAACTGATTCGGGACGTGATTTGTTCCTTATTCCCTAATCTCTTTGTCAAAGAGTATTGAATAGCACCTTTTCTATGCATACAAACACGTTTACAGCCACTAGGACTGGCTGACTTTTTTTTTTCTTTTGACTGACTTTATGTGAGCCAGAAAATTATACAAAAAAAAAGTGTTCTTTAATTCGTTGTGATGTCTGCGTGATGTTTGTTGGGGGGGGGGCATCCAAATGCTAATTTTGCTGGGGCGCCAAAATGTGTAGGACCGGCCCTGGCTGGAAGCAAACACTCACACTTAAAAATAAATGAATAAGATTTGATGGCTCAAGAGCGGCATCTGCAGCATACCAATGAGCCCCATCATCATTTTCACCCAAAAAGAAAAATGGCTTCTTATGACTTACAGGAAACAAGGGTTACGTAATCAAAGCAGCAAGTATTTCGTGTCACATTTGAAACAGATGTCAGTCAAAGCAACAACGGCACTTCTACCTTCTGTTCATTTTTCTGATCGTTTTCACAGTCTTATGCTTAAAGCCGCTAGCTGGCACGTACGCAGGAAGGAAGGAAGACTGCCTTTGCTTCAGATAAAACAAAGCCCGTCCATGTCATCTCAACTCATAAAGCCAGATGAAAACTATTTTTCCATGCTCAGTTAACTGTAATTCCCCAAATTGAAGACTCAGTTTTTTTTCTAAAAAATGAAGGCCAAAAATATGGGTGCGTCCTACAAACGATAACTTCAAAATCAGATTTTTTTTTTTTCAACATCCGAGGAAAATTGATCCGTCTGCCACATAAGCCCAGTTTTGATGCACACATGCAGTTTTATATTGGCCTTATTCTTACTTAACTACAATTACTGTTAAACCACAGGTGTCAAACTCAAGGCTTGGGGGCCAGATCATTTCCACCACATCATTTTAGGTGCCCTGTGAATTGGTGATTGACTTTTCTGATTAAAATTCCAAATTTGCAAGTTGTTTTTGACTTTTAAGAAATTTGGGGGGAGGGGACAAGCCTTTTTTTGTTCCCAATCTCTCTCGAAAAGTTTTTACCGGCCTCTGATTTCCAAACTAATTAGAAAAGTGATGAACACATCTAAAATGTATTTGACTTCACAGTCAGAGCGGCCCTCCGACAGAACCAATAACAACAATGGGGCCCGCAATAAAAAAAAAAAGTTTGACACGCCTGTCGTAATGGGAGGATCTAGAACAGTGGTTCTTAACTTTGTTGGAGGCACCGACCCCACCAGTTTCATATGCTCATTCACCGAAGTAAAAAAATAAAATGATTTTTTTCTACTGGTGCATGAAATGAATTGTGCATTAATATCACCTTGTTCAAATAACAAAACCAACACAGTGCATGAACTCAAAACAACTTACCTCAGTGTGAATTTGCTGTTGCCTTTGAGAGACCAGTTCAGATGTGCGTGGCTTCACCTTGGAAAGTACCAATCACCTCAAAGCGGACCGGTAGGAAATCTCAGAACAGGACGCTTTCAATGACTGTGCCCACTAACTGCAGACTAGACTGAGGGGTGGACCTCTACGGCGGAGGCTCCATCGAACCCCTGAGACCGACTCACCGAACCCCCAGGGTTCGATCGAACCCACGTTAAGAACCGCTGATCTAGAGGATGGGGACTTCAGTTGGCTGTCGAGCTTGTTACAACAGGCTGTTATTATTTTCAATAAAAGAAGCAAACTGACTGAACCAACACCCAGGTCCATCCTTGTTCACTCATACGGACATTACTAAATCCGAGAGGAAAAAAGTTATGTCTCCAGCTCATTCAAGTAAGTGTGCATCAGTTAGAGGGTATTCCATTTGACTGGTTTATTAATTGCAGTCTTTTGACATATACACACAATCATAAACTCATAAATAAATCAGATATTGCGCAGTGTCGTCAGTTGTGGAAGTAGCTGCATGATATGATTTGGGATTTGACGGCTATAGTTTTTTCTTTCTTTTGTTCACTCAGATGGCTTGAATACTCCTTTTTTGAACTAATGGGGGGATTAATGCTCATATTGCTGGTGAATTCAATTCAATATTGCTATTGAACTGTTTTTTGTTACATTACTATTGTTGTTTACCCATGCAAAAGAGGCATTGTATATTGTTTTGGAATGTGCATGTTGTTGCTGGGCGCCCACACACTTTACTTAACTCATTGAGTGCTGATGCAAAATTGTTCACTGTGGTGGATATCACCAGTGTGTTTTTTTCCGTCCCAGTAGAAAAAGACAGTCAATTGTGGTTTGCTTTCACTTTTGAGGGAAAAAAGTACACCTACACTCGGTTGCCCCAGGGGTATTGTGAGAGCCTGACCATATATTCTCAGATTATGACAGCTTTATGTCTACCTTTGTACCTCCAGGGGGAAGTCAAGTGTTGCTTTATGTTGATGACGTGTTGCTCGCCTCACCAGATGAGGAAACGTGTAAGATAGACACGGTCGCTCTTCTGATCCATCTGGCTAATGGGAGGCCATAAAGTAAGCAAAAACAAATTGCAGCTTTGTAGGGAGCAGGTGAAGTACCTGGGTCACAACCTAAGTGGTGGGGGCAGGGCAATATTAGAGGACAGGAAAAAAACTGTTTTGCGGGCCCCCAAACCTCTAACGAAAAAGCAAATGATGTCATTTTTGGGGCTCACAAATTATTGCAGGGAATGGATCCCGAATTATGCTGAAATCACTGCTCCTCTCGCTAAATTGATGTATGGGGAAAGCATGACAATATCTTTGCCTGTAAAGTGGTCGCCAGAGGCTGAGAAGGCTTTTTGTGATGTCAAACAGGCACTAGTGTCAAGCACAGCCCTGGCGATCCCAGACTATTCTAAACCTTTTATCCAGATGGTAGATTGCAAAGGTGACTACATGACATCGTTATTAGCACAAGCTTGTGGGGATAAGATGAGGCCTGTCTCTTATTACTCCTCCAAGTGAGACAGTGTGGCTTGTGCACTTCCTCATTGCGTTAGGGCTGTGGTGGCGGCCTCTATGGCTGTGGAATGCAGTTCGTTAATTGTGCTTTTTCACCCTCTGACTTTAAAGTTTCCACATGCCGTCACCGTACTGCTCCTCCAGACAAACACCTGTCTTGTATGGCGATACTGTTGTCACAGCCACACCTTACACTGGAGAGGTGCACATTTTTAAACCCGGCCACACTAGTGCCACTTCCTGAGGATGGCGATAAACATGATTGACAGACGTTGGCAGAGAGCACAACAAAACACAGACCCAATCTAAAGGATCAGCCACTGCAAATAGGGCATGTGCTTTTTGTGGATGGGTCCTCGAAAAAAATGGCTTGGGGAAGACGCAGACAGGCTATGCAGTGGTTACATTAGAGAGTGTGTTGAAAGCGGAGCCGCTTCCGGCTCGCTTTTCAGCTCAGGCTGCTGAGCTCATAGCGCTCACACAGGCTTGCATAATCATGGAGGGAGAAGCAGTGACAATCTATACTGATAGCCAATATGCCTTTTCTACTTGTCACAGTATTGGAAAAATAGGGGAATGATAACATCCATTGGGGGGCCGTAACACATGCTGATTTGTTAAAACAATTGCTGAACGTAGGGCAGCTACCCAAGCAAATTGCCATCTGTAAGTGTGCGGCCCACACAACTGAAACGAATCAAATTTCACAGGGGAATGCTTTTGCCGACAGGATGGCAAAGCAAGCAGCCGAGAAGCCCTTCATAGGGATGGCTGATGAAATAAAGTTGCCTCAAAGTGCCATTTTGCAGGATGATCTCCTGATTGACATGCAGCAACAAAGTCCTGCCCAAGAGCAGAAACAATGGTGGCTAAGGGAGCTAAATTGAAAAAGGGAATTTATGTTGGCACAGACGACAGGCCCATTTTACCAAAAAACCTCTATAGGTGGGCGGCCATTCTGAGTCACGGGAAAACGCACGTCTCAACCGCAAGAATGGTCAGGGTCGTGAACCAACATTTCTCAACTTATGGGTTCAGTGTTTAAAAATTTCAGCAGGGCTTGTATGATCTGTGCATGACACATTTCTCTGGGAAATGTTAGACCAAAGTGGGGACAATACCCCTTAGCAACCTACCCATTTCAGCGAATCCACATGGATTATATAGAGCTAAGTAAAAGCGAAGGGAAAAAATATTGCCTTGTTATCATAGACGCGTTCGCATTGGCATTCGCTGTGTTGCTGACCACACAGATGGCTGTGAAAATCGCGAAAAGACACACGTGGATACATCTCACACACTGTAAAAAGGTGATCTCGTTCGATATGCCCAAGAAGGAGGGGTGAGCAAAGTCTGACCAAATGGTGGGAGTAGACTTTTAGTGTCTGAAAACACTGACGGGCGGTGAAGAAATTAAAAGACACCATTCCTGTTTAGGGGTACATCGAGCGACATGGCCACACCAACATGGGTAAAAGCCATGTCCTGTCCTGTCCTACATTGTCGGGATGTTGGTGACTGGGGCATTCTTCTATGGGATGCAGGCGGGAGGAATTAAAGCCTGCAGGGTCATAAGATTTGGCAATACAACTGCAGGATATGGCAATATGAATAACATGTCTGGTCACGGGAAGCGTCAAATAATACCAGAGTCTACCTGTATTGAGTAACCCACACATAGGAATTTCTCATCTTGCGATCGGTTTGATGTAGGACCTGTGATAAACACAATAGTTTGCCTTCTTGAGAACAGTGTTTCAATAATCATTCTGCCCTGGGCTTATATAAAACTCAAAGGGCTTAGCGGTAGCGGTAAAACATTCTTTCACAAAGGTCAGGACTATGGGAAAACGTATGAATGGTATTTAACTGCTAGGAGCACCAGGTGGAGCGCGTTGGTTGCTGAAACAGGTAATAATTGGAAAAGCTGGACCACTGAAACATGTGCTAAATCCCTTAGGCCACAGGTCGCGCTAGCCAAAGTTGCTACGGGTCTTCAGATTATGGTAAACACCTCAATTTGGTCGTGTACTCCTGATACTTGAGTAGAATTTGCGTTGTTTACCTATACACATGGCATGCCTCCTCGTCATGTGGTCTCCATTTGTGTGTCAAACGTTATGAAGGAGCCACAAGTGGCTAACCCAGCGACTGATGCAACGATGGTAAACAGTAAAATTACATAAAAGAATGACTGTCGAAAATTGACACTGTCACTGGGGTCACACAGCAAGGTAACAATTGGCTGGTCCTGATGGAAACGGCAGCCAAAACAGTAAATTACAGCTGTATTTCCTGTATGAAGGCCAGGCCGCTGTTGCGAGTGATTCCGGCTTCTGTTCCGTCTGAGTGCCTTTTGGAGGTGATGATTAAGATAAGACCAAGAGAGGACATTCAGGCGGATGCCTCATGGGCCACTCCATTCTCCTTCCCTAAAGGAACGCATCCCAGGAGATGGTGTGCAGCCTGGAGTGCCGGGGGACTTAATATGGATTCCCATAACCAACTTATACTCATCTGGTACTCCGCGAGGTACGCCAATCCTGTCAATGTCTGACATCTGGTCTTGTGGAAAGGAGGGCTTCCAGAATCCAACAGATTCCGACAGTATATCGATTGGTTCAGTTGTCGTCGATCGTCCACCGAAGAGAAGGCTTCTTAACTATCCCAGCTCAAAGGACCATCTAGGAATGTCAGAGAAATCTCTAAAATAAGACTAGGACAAGCCTAGCTGCTAAGCAGCAAAAGAGTAACTCAGACCAGCCAAGATTGACTTTTCTCCACCCAGGCAAAGGGAAAAAAGATTAGCGTACATATTCATGCATTGCCAGTAGCATTTTTCTTCGCTCAAGCGACCCCGCCTGCTTCTTATTCATTCAGCAAAGCATTGGAGCCAGCCAGGCACCACCAACAGCTGGGCCTAGGTCCCAGTTCACACTTTCCTGCGTCAGCAGCTTTATCTGGGGCGAGATGAACTAAGACTGCATAGATGGATAGCGATGCACACTATGCTAGACAAGAAATAAGCACATAATGATAACAACCTAATATACAGTATGAATCCCTTCACAATAGATTAGCATGATAGTATCAGATTTTACAGTAAAATAAATTCAACTGTGTAAAAGGAGGATAAACCAGTTAATTGTTTGATATAGTATAGTTTGTGAGAGTTTTCTAAAAGCAAATAGCATTATGGTAGATAACGGATAAACAGGCTGAACATATTGACAGCAGCTGAAAAACTGCAAGGCTAAATGGAATTATACTACAAATAAAAGTGTAGACGTGAGTGAACTCCAACACTCAGAGATTAGATAAATTCACTATTCAGCTGAGAATGGAGCAGTAGAAAAAAGGTAGAAGAATGTAGGGACCTCCTGTATGTGTCTATGAGTCTATGCAGCTTACTCGTCATTTGCCTCGCGGGCTTATCCGATAGTTTTGTGTAAATTGATTGACTTTCACAGTATTCATTATGAACAGCAAGAAAGTGATGGAGAAAAGAAGAAAAGAGGGGTTTTTGTCCATACAAACAAAGAAATAGAAAATTATGAAAAGTAATAGAAAAGTATGAAAAAGGGATGTGTTTGGTTGAACCCGCCAAAGAATATGGCTGCAATGTATCTACAATCGCCACGTTACAAAACAGGGAAAAGGAAGCAATAAAAGTTATGACTCCTTCCAAAGGCCTTCCTATAATTTCGAAGAGAAGGTCGACAGTGAACGATGAGAAGGAGAGACTGTCGTTAGAACAGACGAGAAGGCCCTGATGGCCCACCACTGCTGGTGACACAGTGAGGCAGTTATTTGCAAAAAGGCAAGTGTCATTTTCAATGATCTTGTGAATGAAGATGCAGACGAGGGAACATCTGTGAAAAAACGAGTTTAAGGCATTGGCACAGGTTTGAGAAATTCAAAAAGAGGACGGGCATCCACTCTGTTGTTCGGCATTGTGAGGCAAGTAGTGACAACTGCAAAGGGGCTGGCGAATTTGACAAGGCTCACAAAATATTAGGTTCTTTACAAAACGCCATGCAAGCACCACTTCTGAGAGAGAAAGACGGCAAAAAATGATGACAGTACTTAAAAGGTAATAAGACCATCATTTTTATTCTTTACTCCTTTCTTTGTTTTTTCCTCTTTTAATGCACAAGTCTCATTTATTGTACAATGATCTAATTGTAACATGTCTTTGTTTTGATGCATTTCTATGCTTTATTAAACATTCATTGGAATTTTGGGGGGCTTGGAACAGATTAGGACATTTAGATGGAAAACGCATCTCTACTTACAAATTTTCTAGTTAAGAAATTTCTTCCAGAACCAATTATTTTTGTACGTACCACAGTACAAAGACGATTTGATAGGGATCTTGACACACGAGGTGCAATATGATTCAGGGGCAATGATTTCCATTGGATTGATTTCTATGCGCATTTCCTTGTGCGGTATTGTTTCCAAAGCTTTGGCTAAAATTGCTGACAGAATGATGCGGAAGTAAATGGCGAAATGGTCAGAATACTCCACAAGGGTTAAAATTTTTGTTGGCTTGGAGAAACGACGGCCACGTAAAAAGAGGCTTGTTTTCCGGCTCTATATTTGCGTATCCAGCGTTGGTGGACGGTACACTGGAACTTGCGGGTCAACAAGTGGCGGGCGACCTCTGATGAGATCGGCGACCTTCTCCGCTATCATGATGGTGGGAGCATTAAGGTTGCCGCTGACGATGCTTGGCATGATTGAGGCGTCCACAACGCGGAGGCCATCCACGCCCAGCACTCGCGTCTGGGAGTCCAGCACCGCCATCGGGTCGGAGGGCGCGCCCATTTTGCACGTGCACGAGGGGTGATATGCGCTGTCAGCCTTGCGACGCACAAAAGCGTCGATGTCGGTGTCTGACCGGACCCAAGGACCGGGTTGCACTTCTGGCCCGCGGAAGGGATCGAAGGCCTTTTGGGCAAAAATCTCCCGGGACAGCTTGACGCATTCTCGGAATTCCAGAACGTCGGCATCTGAGTGGAGATGACAGTGGCTGTCCGTGCCACTCATTGTGCTAACATGATGAGAACGTACCCGTGGAAAGATAGTTGGGCTGCAAAACTGGGTGCTCTTGAGGGTTGGCGCTCTTCAACTTGATCCAGCCAACGCTCGTGCTCCTCATTGGTCCCACGTGAACCTGCGGTGTGACATCAACAGTCCTATACAGATACTCTGAATTTTTCGGTCCGGGGAGTGGCCTTGTCACGTTGAATAACTGACCTCGTCTTTTGAACTGTGAGCGATTCGATACAGGCCTTTGGAATGACCTGGTCGCACACTCCCCTTCCCATCAGTTTATTTTATGAGTAAAACATTGACGTTTTTAACTTCCAGTGTCATGGACGAGAATTTTCGGCATGTAAAATACTTACTTAGGTTGTCTGCCAACAGCAAGAATGCAACTACAAGTTCATTTTTCTTTTTTTAATGAATGGATAGATGACAATCGTGGCCAGACCTCCTCTTAAAATTAAGCCAATCGGGCACAGTAATTATACATGTATGCAGTTATTTTGCCATCAAAAACACATTTTCATTGTTTTTGTTCATGTTTTCAACGAAGGGAAGGACTGTTGAGCTGTTTCAGATGCCGCTAAACCCAAAAATATTAGTGCCAAAGTCACTGTGTTGTGCAGAAAAAACATCTTTTCACAAAAAGATGGTTTTCTCCTTGTCCCAAATAGCTTAGTGTCACTCAAATGACGAATTTTCAAACAGTGATTACTAAAGAACAGAATAAGGTAAAATTTTTCTTTTTCTATGTAAAAGTTGGAATCCAATCTTTCATATGGTACCAACTATGAGTCCATAGACATAGCACACAATATTTTCTCAACATTAAAAGCTCCGTCAAAATGCGCAAAATCGGCTGGCACTCTAGGGGTTGCTTTTTCCGATAACACTTGGGATTGAAATTGTAAAAAAAAATGAAAATAATAAACAGCCAATCTTTTGAAAAACTCTTTGAGTCATATTGTAGGTCCGTGAATTAACATCTCTCTTTTAGGAGCCTTAAGTCCCATCGCTACCAGAGAATTGACTTCTACTTGAGGTTGCAATGGCAATCACTCGCGGAATCAATCGCGGTTGTTGTCAGTGTTTGCATAAAACTACAATTTTTTTGTTTGTTTGTTTGTTTGTTTGTTTTGCTCTGGCTAATATTTTTGATGAATCTATTCACATGCAAGATGAGCCATCCGCTCATTGGTGTCTTCATTATTTCCTGGCGAATGCACATGGATGCAAGTGATGTCATGGTCTTCTTTGAAAGCCCACAACACAGTTGTTTTTCTTTTACACACGGCGACCGTTATTTTATTTTCACTGTGAACGACACGTGACTTTCTTGAGTATGCACATGCGTGTGTTATCTGACCAATCGTCCGCCCACACGTCACTTTCCTAGAAGATAAACGTAGCTTGCAGCAGTCTCCTGAGCGGCCCGATTGCACTAACCTGATAAGCTTCTATCTTCGAAGCCACCCGCCCATGGTCGATGACCTGCGAGGGCAGGAAATGAAACTGGATGTCAGGATGCGAGATGTGCGCTCGACTGCGAATGAAACCCCCGCTCTCCAGGTGTGCCGTCGCTCCGTAACCTAGGTGACAAATGGCGGAACAATGAAGGGTGTCACTGCCACATTTGCAACCCTCCAATCTGATTGAATCATTACACTTTGGAAGTTCAGGACAATATTGTTTCACTCTCCAAAATACAGAGAAGCACTGTTCCCATTAAACTGCGCACGTGCGCAATTGCGCACTGCTCGCATGTTCTCAGCGCACAAGAAAAGCTATGCTGCCCATAAAACAAAATGCAATATAAACATATTAAGTGATATCTAATATTAGACCTCATCTTATCTAATTAATTAGACCAATAATATTGTTTTCTGTACCATTTTGCATCGTGACAGCGAGTGACAAGTGTCCAGCCAATGATACGATAAATCTCACTTACACTATTCATCCAATCAAACGCATGGACAGAAATGTTCCCTGCATATACACCCAGTGCAAGTTAGCTAGCAAACAGTGCGGAATTAAGAGATGCACATGCTAACCTCTTTTCTTTGCGAAACGAACGAGCAGCGACACATCCACTCATCTAGCGAAAGTAAAAAAAAAGAAGTGTGCTTCTTTTAAAACGGAATGACTGTTGGAGTACAGTATATGCAAGTAGAAGAACAAGCCGTGAGAGTGAGATTTTTTTTATTTTTCACAACGTGGCTCGTTTATTGCCATGGGGACAAGTGCTATATACATCACAGTGTCATGTCTAAAACACTTATTGCTCAAGATAAATAATAATAATAATATTAATGACAAACGTGTTGAAAACAAACAAAAATACTTGTGATTTGTTAAGCAACATTGTGCGGTTTGAGACTTCTGGCTGCCTGGTTTACTTGTATGCTTGCCCAGGTTCAAATACAATAAATAAAATTTAAAAAAGAATCTACAGGTCTATCTTTGATTCAATAAAATAATAAATGTAATTCCATAGTAGTTCCAAAGCTCTTCAAACAAAAATACTTTAAATAAATATTACGGTAAAGAAACCGTGTTCTCTAATCTGCGATCAATCTCAACTGCCCCTGTGATGCTGGCCTAAGGCTCTTAAAGGGCCAGTATTATGCACCTTTACCTCTGCCTTAAAGGGGCAGTAACATACATGTCCATTGGGCAGTGAGCCAAAACAACCCACAAACAAATAACTTTCTAGCTCTTGGCCATTACAAAAAAATGACATTTAAAGTAACTCTGTTAAGTGAAATGCTGTGAATTGGCTCCTACAAACATGACAATCCCAGATGCATCGTTCTCCCTTATTGGTCCTGGACAACGCTTTTCACCTCAGCTATCCCTTCATAAACGACGGGATAAGTACCCAAAAGCACGTTACTCAGAGCCCCCCTCCTTCCTTGCTCGTGAATGAAAAAATGTGAATTATGTGATATCGCTCACTTTAGGAGCATCAGATATGTACTTAAAATGATTATTTGTAGATATGATCGATAAGCGGTCTATGATTTGGCTGGATTGTTTGTCTTGGGTGACCGCTTAGCATTTGGTGGTGAATAACACTGGGTTTCGGCAGAGCTCGGGTTGCTTCATTGTTTGTGCATGACTTTATAATCAACTATACCTAGTCAGATTGGACATTTGATTCGTTATCAAGGTACTTGATAAGGTACTTGACCCAAAAAAAAAAGACAAGGGAATTTGATTGCAATTTGATCCTGGGTTAAATATTGGTTTCAACGAAGTGATTCCCAGGATCTTCTGAAGATGGCTAATTCAGGTGTTGACAATTTAATTTGTTCGTATCTAAGTGTTGTTTTATTGTGTCTACTTTTGTAATTACGTTATTTGTAGAGAGGTGAGGGGAAAAAAGGAGAGAATAAAACAAACTCACCAAAAAAAAAAAGTCTGACAAAAGTGTGGGTTTGTCAACTATAACCAACCCCCATTGACATAGTCATGACATAGTCAGAGATTGAGAGACCTTGGTAGGTGGAGGGGACACTTTTAACCAGGAAGTAAGTGAAACAATACAAGTACTTGTATCTATACAGTATACAAGGCACCCCAGGAAAAGGGAAAAAGGGACAAAAAAGGAAGGAAAGTGGAGAAAGAGAATGGTTAAAAATATTTCAAGGAGGGAAGGAAATTGGATCAGAAGGCGAAGGACAAAAAGGGGAAAATTGCGGAGGAAATGTTAAAGGATATAGAGAAAGCTGAGAAGCTTATGGCTAAAGTTAACACTCCTTTCTCACACCTGTCCCCGGTTAAGGGTCCCCCACCGTATGAGGCTAAAACTAAAATTAATAATGTATATCCTCAGCTATCAGTTGTTAGCCAGAAAGGTAATCAGATAGAGCGCAAGAATAAAGGTATTATAGAAAAGGGGCAAACTCAAACTACCATTGTGAAGACAACGAGCCCTTCGAAAAGAAGAACAAAATTCAATTTACACAGTGAGTGGCCGAAGACTAGCACAGGTGGCATTACGTTTGACCATACAAGTGAACCCGGTGGAGCAGTTGGGAGGATATGACCCTGAGATCAAGAGCATCCTGAGAAAAGTTGAGGATAGAGAATGCACACAATCGAAAAGTAGAAAATACAGTGACTCTACCAATGATGAGTGGGTGCAATGACAGTTTTCACGATCTACTACGGTTCTCATGTCAGCTTGGATAAGAAAAACTTTAAAAGACATTAGAGCAAAAAAAAAAAAAAAAAAAAAAGCAATGTTATGCAGAGCTGGAATGGAGCACAGAGCCAGGTGAACAGAGAGGATTGGAACAACAGTTGCGGAGCCTGGAAATGACTGAAAATGGACTCAAGAAATGAGGAACAAGCCCACATAAAATTGGGGAAAGTCTATAAAATGCATGTAGTACTTTTCCTGTGATAGTACGAGGTCACCAGTTGGAATACAATCCTTGACAAAATTCAGACATGTCAGCTATATTGGATAAGCTGCCGACTCTTGAGGCGCATCCATGGATATCCAGTCCTGCAGGATTTTAGCAGTTGGTGCGATCAGTCCTTCCTGGTGCTCGACTCATCCAAAACAAAGGACATGATCATTGATTTTAGAACCCATACACCGAGCTACATTCCAACAGTCACCACTACCTGTGGAATGCATGAGCTATTATAAATACCTCAGGACTGTTATTGACTCAAAACTGTCTTTTAACCAGAATAGTGAAGCGTTGTGTAAAAACGGACATCAGCATTTGTTTTGGGATTTTAGGATTCCAGCTCCTTCCCTTCTTCCGCTTTATGGTCCGGAAGATCAGGACCAAACGCTACAAAAACATTTTTATCCCAGCAGCCATTCACAATCTTAACAGTGTGGCAAAGAGAGGAAGGAGTACTGGGCTACATTGAACCTTTGGATCTGGGAATATAGGACTTTAAGACTCTTAACAACTGGCATTTTAAGTATTGTATTATCTGATGCATTGTTGTTTGTGTGTTTTTGTCTGGACTGCCGAGTTTCTGCAGGCAAAAAAAAATTACCGTAAGGTATAAATAGAGAAACCTTTGAACCTCTGAAGTGTGGAGAGTGCCTGGTGGGAACACAGCCTGCAGTGGGAGACATGAAGTGATTATTGGCTACATTATTGGTGTGCCCATAAAGAAGGAAATTTTAGAAAAGGCAAGCCTGGATTGCTTTTCAGCCACTTCGGTAAGGGACCGGATGTGGGGAACATTGAAAGGAGCATTCCCTACTAATATGCACCCTGATAACATTCTGATTAAGCCATTGGGTCAAGATGAAAATCCACACATGTATGTGTTCAGAGCCATCCAGACATGGAGACTCATCACTGGAAATGATCCAGAAACCAATCAGATGGAATGAGCTATTATGCAAGAAAAAAATACAAAAAGGTCTGACATGACCAGTGAGAATTAAATTAGCAGGGGTGGTTGGACTGGGAAAGATAACAAGAGATGTGTTTTGCGATCATATACTCCATCATGTGAACATGTTAAGAAGAAAAGAGACAGCTCATACGGGACAAGACCAGGAAACAGTGAGAAGGCTCAACCAAATTGAACTTACTCAAAGCAAAGAATATAAAAAATAAAAGCAGTGGTCGTGCAGGCACAGTCTCAGCCAGCACCAGTGCTATTTACTCAGCTCCCATTTCTGCCTTTGCCATTCCAGCAACCAGTGGATTAGCAACCTCAAGATGCAGTGGCAGCCCCTTTTAATCCATACGTACAACCAGGCAATAGACACGCTCAGTCATGGAGAGGAAGAGGCCGCAGAGGTAGAAGAAAAGGAGAAAACTGAGATTTTGTGGGAAACCGGCCACAGTTGCCGGGTCCTTGTTATAATTGTGTTCAAACTGGGCACTTGGATCGTAACTGTACCATGACAGTGGAAAGCCAAATTAGGAAAGGGTTTGGAGCAGGAGTAATGCAACAAAGGCAGCCAGTCCAGGTACCAGTGAAGCCCTTTAGGGGCCCTGAACATGGATTTTAGAGGTGCTCAGAGGACCTTAAGGGGGGATGTCAGCTGGTACTGTCAGGATCGGAACAAGAATCAACAATATTAGAGGAAGTAAATGATGAACCCCTAACAGCTATGGTTGACAGTGGAGCGACTTTCACTTGTGTCCGGTCCGATGACGCTATACATCACCCTGTGTCTGACAATTTTGTGCAAACAATAGGGTTTGAGGGTGTAGTACAGCTGATACCGTCTACAAAACCAGTACAGCTTCGCTGTCAAGATAGAACCATTAAGATTCCTATTTTTTGTGTCGGCACATACTCCTATTGCATTTCTTGGATCAGAAGCATTGTGAAGAAAAGATACAGTTGCACTATAAAATGCACACCAGACGGTCGTGTGGTGGAAGTCCCATACAAAGTGGGACTTCAGATGACTGCCACATCCACAGTTTTTGAAATGGAAATATTGGTCCCATTTCAAAAATGGGAGAAATGTATTTTTGCCAATATGCCTGGGGCGAGGCACCCTACCACTGTCCGTTAGTGTTTCAAAGATGTTACTCAAGCACCTGCAGTAGAGTGGCTGAGTCAACAGTCTGCCCAAGTCCAGTTGTATCATCCTAGGTCTTCAAGGAGTGGCCATGAAAATACACAGGGATGAGTACATCAATAATGAATACAAGATCAAGAACACTGTCCCACATATGATAAATGGACTTTCACTTATGTAGCGCTTTTCTACCTTAAGTACTCAAAGTGCTTTACACTAACTAGTCATTTACCTACTGATGACGCAGCATCAAGAGCAACTGCGGGTTCAGTGTCTTGCTCAAGGACACTTAGACATGGTCTTGATGGTTATGATTCTGGTTGCATTCCAAGTTTATGGACACCCACAAACTGTGCAGATGACACGACTTGATCCTCAGTGTAGCTGCAGAGCTTCTGATGGAGAGACAAGTGCCCTATAGTCTGTGTCCACAGTACGGACATAAGACTTGTGAAATCAGCTTAGCTAGTGCAATTGACTCTTTGTCCAGGTTGTAGACCCCCTTGGAAACCACAGTACCTATTGAAGGAGGAGGTAATCAGAGGAATAGAACCACAAATAAGAGGATTGCTGGAAGAAAAAGTTTTGAACATAACAAATGCTCCTGTAAGCAATACATCAATATTACCCTTGAAAAAACCTGATGATTCACAGCAAAGTGTCCATGACCTTCATGCAGTAAATGAGGTTGTGGTGGACTATGCCGTGGATGTGCCAGATCCCCATACATTGTTGGCAGAAATCCCGCATGAGGCATCCCACATCACAATGTTGAACATACAGTATGTGGGCATTTTTTCAGTATACCTCTAAGTGTTGAATCTCAGGGAATGTTTGGGTTTACATATCAGAGACAACATTATAAAGATCAAAGACTTCATATGGGATACCAGTATGTCACAAGCTTGTCACAAGATTCAATCGAATTGTTGCAAATTTTGCCTGAGAAAGGACATAAAGTCTCACAGTAAAAGCTGCAATATTGCCAAACCGAGGTTAATTATTTGGGACAAAAGATCTCCAAGGGGCATAGAAGCATTTCAGACGGACGTTTAGAGGCAATACAGAAAGACCCAAAACCGCAAATGGTTAAAGAAATGTTGACATGTTTGGGAATCACCGGCTATTGCGCATCTTGGATTGAGGAATATGTCAAGGTAGTGGGTCCACTGAGGTCCCTGATCAAGTACGAAACAGGCAATAATCAATTACACGAAAATTTGATGTGGACAAATGAAGGCTTGCTGGAATCTGAAACAATTAAACAAAGGTAGTAAGAAAGCTCCTGCATTAGCCTTACCTGATTATTCAAAGAATTTTTTGTTTGTTTCCAATTCCACTGGAGGTAGGTTTGCCTATCCATTTTAGGCCAGCCTACTGGCATGGGGTCTGGGCCCCAGGCTGTGGCCTATTACTCATCTGCCTTCTCCTAAGTGGAAATGGGACTGCCGCCATGCAACAGAGAAATGGTGGGAGTTTATTTGATATATGGAAAGCCCTCATCTATGGGCTACCCAGTGAAATTTTGGAACCCCATCGTGTGAGACTTCTTTAAATCATGGTAGACACACTTTGACAGAGCCTCAGCTCAGAGACTATTATAGACTCCTAGAATAAGAGGATGTTACTGTGGCAAGGTGTACCACTACCAACCCAGCTAACTGGTTGCCAACTTCAGGGGATGGGGGACCTCATGATTGTTTGCACGAGGTTGGAAGATACTCCCAGTTAAGATCAGATTTTCAAGCACTCCCGTTACAAGACCCAGATTTCGAATTTTGGATGGATGGGTCTTGTTATCGAATTGAAGGAATCGAAAGGTGGGCGTGCCAGGATGCCACTGGATTGTGTAGAAATCATGAAGGGCTTCTGGTAGCTCCCCCCTATCTGTTAGGATTTGATTCAGGAGTGTAGGAATCATTTTGAGTAGATATTATACATTTGCCATTATAGTACATATTTGCAGCATAAATGAGTGTTTTCAGCTTGGGTGTGGCTACAAGAGGACGACTCAACTGCAGAGTGTGAACAGCTGATAAGGAGACATCGACAGCAGAGCTCCTGGGAGGTGACGTCAGGACCTCTGAGCTCACACCCACTACCAGAGAATGTGAAGATTGATAAAAGATTCTTGCTAATTTTAACAAATACACAAGTATGCTGTCTGCCAATTTTACATGTAATCAAATGCCTCTGTATCATATAAAATGGGGGGTGTTAGAAGTAGCGTTAGAGAACGAATGTGCAGTGAACAAATAAACGCTACACTCCTTTTCTCTCTCGATCCCACTCGAGAAGATTATGAAACTGTGTGCCTTTTCTCTCTTTATTCCCTAATTATTATAAATGTCTATTTGGTGAACCTGACAAGGAAGCACATGGACTGGCACACGTGTCAAGGAGGGAGATGAAAAGGAAAATAACAAATGAATGGCTTTTGGGCTCCATATTTACTCAAACAGATTGTTCAGGTCATAGGCAGATGTGCTATTTGTCTGAAAAACAATGTGAGGGGAGGGTTAGCGACCCCTCAAGGTTATATCCCTACACCAAATGGTTCAATGAGAGAAATGGTAGTGGACTTTGTTGACATGATAAAACTGGTTGAAAGGAAACATATGTTAGTCGTCGTGGACAGGTTCTCACGGTGGCCTGAAGCGTGCCTGACTAAAAGGAAAGATGCTCAGTCTGTTGCCAAATTTTTGTGTCGGGAGGTCATTAGCAGATGAGAACTCCCTGATTGAATCTCGTCAGATAATGGGAAAGAGTTTGTGGATAAAACAGTAAAAATTATCTTCCAGGAATTGGGCCTAAAACAGCGGTTAGGTCCGCAGAGTCAAGGCATATGCGAGAAGAGGAATGGCATTTTTAAGATTCGACTCATAAAAATTTGTCAGCATACAGGATTGAATTGGCTGACGGTACTTCCGCTTGCCCTGATGGCCTGCCGTTCTAGTGTGCTGCATGATTTGCATATGACTCCACATGAGTTACAGGCAGGCGGATGCCCGTCGCCTTGTCTGCGCACCTGGGATAGGCCCAAGCTTGTCGTCATGCATTTGACAGCAATACATAGGAACATTTTCGCCTATGTTACCAACAGGCAGAAGCAAGACAAAGAACAAGGTGGACTCGAGGTGAACAATAAAGACACATTTCAACCAGGAAGACAAGGTGTTTGTGAAGGTGCTTCGCTCGTTTAACCAACAGCGACAGGGCCATTTGAGGTTGACTGTTGTATGGGTACAGCGGTGCAGATAAAGGGGTCCTCTACCTGGTATCGCCTGTCTCATTGTATCAAAGCACCTGATGATGAGAGAGTCCAGAGAAATGAGGTTGATAATGTCGACCTGTAGGAACCAGAGTGGGAGGAACAAGTTCCATGACCAACTCAAGTGTAGGAACAAGAAGCAAGCAGCTGCGCTGTGACTAATGCTAGGCCTGAGCTGCATGCTATTGGTAGAGTCAGTGATGTCACAGACGGTGTAACAGGGGAAGGCGATTCCTTAGAGTTGACTTCCAAGAAACCCCTTCTTCAGATGGAATCACTCAACCAGAGCACAGTGATGCCATCCATGGTGACAAGGAGCAGGGAAGTACGGAAAGACTGGGATGTCCAAGGGGACCAATCCCGGTCAGACCGGTTCGGAAAAGGCTTAAGGCCAGACGTTACCTTGATTACATTTGAAGGGGTCCAGAACAGGTCTATCCTTTTGCCTTATAATTGTATTCTGGATAAGAGAGCTCTGCGTCTACGAAAATCACAATGGGAAGATGAAAAGGTTGCAGTTTTTGATTTAGCTAGACGTACAGAGACAGATAATATTTTATTGCTAAATCTCCCGACAATGCGTTGTCTTGTGTACATGTAAAACGCAGAGGATAGTGAGAAACGCTATTTCGATTCCTTTGTATGTTAAGCACATGTGAAGAAATTGACAATAAACTTGACTTTGACTTTGACTTTGACTTTGATCATCAGTGAGAGGCTCCAAGGGACAGGGAGGGAGGTGAAAAAGAAAATAACAAATGAATATGGTCAGAGAGGAGGATTGTAAGTGTTCTTGTTTTGAGCCCCATCAAAGAAAACGTGATGATAATGATGATTTAATATGTATAGATATATGCTTTATATAATATCGCTAGTAGAAATGGAACCCAAGATAAGCAAATACAGAGTGCCAGCGAGAAAAACTAAGCCACAACAGCTTCCTGCCCAAAGTCCTATTATTGAGGACTCTAGCAATGTTAAAAGAGTAAAATTTAAGGGAAATATTATATCTATAGAGGAGAAATGTATATGCTTTCTAAGAGGGCGAGAATTGGTAAATGAGGGTAGTAGAATTGCTTGTGCAAAAACATACTTTTGGGTAGGAAGTAGAGGACTATTTCTCTGAATCTGAAGGTCAATAGAAGAGATTCGGAGTAATCTATGTGCCTTGTCAAGACATGAGGCTAACTGGAAGGCCTATGGGTTTGACTCCTTGGCAATGCATGGCACTGATATGTGGGCAAGTAAGAATATGTAGTATCAACAACTAATCCACTCAATTAGGACATCTGTAAAGACAAACAGTTCTTGCATTATAAAAGTTCAAACACTGAGCACATTGTTTTCTGTTTTCGAAGCAAAACCAGTACCAGTTGAAGCCAGTTGTCAATTTAGATTATTGTATTGCCTGGTGTATGAACAAACAGAGAAAACTCCTGAGCTTGATGCTAAAGTGAGACCCTTACTGAAACCAGTCAAGAAGTGTGCATGTTTTGATGAACTTCCATATTGTAGCTTAGTCGACATAGATGACGACATACGCACGGTCGCTCCAAATGCAATGGCTGTAGAACCCGTGAAGGTGTGTTACTGTTTTTGTTCCAATATGCATGGTGGTAAAAGAATCTATATGGGTTGAAGGGATTTATATCATTTTATACCTGATAATGAAGCTTTATTAATTTCCTCTGGAGCTATTCTAGTGTAATATAGATTGGTAGTTTCTTCTTCACTCTTGACTTGTAATAACTATGAACAAGATGGGAACTATGAACAAGAAGGCGGTGCGTGTAGACGCAGCGGCCACTCGCTCTTCCGACAATGCGTTGTTTTGTTCGTCAAACAAGTGTTTGTCTGAAAGTTTTTCCGGTCAGTTTACGCCAAAATACGCGTACAGTCGACGGGTCTTCTTACAAATCGGGAGAAGCAACATTTGCCAACTTTTAAACACGGAACTGGAGAACTCGCTAAGGGAATTGGGACTGCTACGCCGGCCTGCTAATTCACCGGACTCGCCTGCTACCCCTCCCCCGGAAAGGAGGCGCCGGAAGCGGTGCGCCAGGACGAGGAAGCGGGGCAAGCGCGGAGGTATTTGAGCTAGGCTAGAGGCTAACCCAACTTGCCCGGCCATACCATCTATTCTTTTGGCGAACGTTCGTTCACTGGATAACAAAATGGACGATATCCGACTTCTGAGATCAGCAAACCGAAAAGTGAGTGACTGTTGTGTATTAGTTTTCAAGGAAACCTGGCTAAATAGTAACATTCCGGACTCCGCTATACATCTAGAGCAGCTAACATGCTACAGATCCGACAGGGCTCTCGCAGAGGGGGGGAAGTCGCACGGTGGCGGCGTGTGTGTTTACATCCGTGAAGCGTGGTGCCGGGATGCCACTGTAGTATACAAACACTGCTCACCTCTGGCGGAATTCATGATCGTGAAGTGTCGCCCCTTCTACTTGCCAAGGGAGATAAGTTCAATACTGCTGGTCGCTACCTATATCCCCCCAACTAACAACAGCAACAGAAGTGCGGCACTGAACGAACTGTACCAGGCTATCGGTGAACAACAAACAGCGCAACCAGACGGCTTCATCATCCTCGCGGGGGATTTCAACCATGCTGATCTCAAAACTGTTCTCCCGATGTTTCATCAACAAATCCACTTTGCAACAAGAGGACATAACACTTTGGACTGTGTTTACACTCAGCACAAAGGAGCGTACAAAGCCCCCCCCCCCCCCCCTCCCCCACATCGGCGCCTCTGACCACCTCACTATTATGCTAATGCCTGCATACAGACCTAGAGTGAAAGCCATCAAACTTGCACGAAAAGAAGTAAGGGTGTGGCCACAGGAGGCGACCTCAGCCCTACAGGACTGCTTTGAGTCAACAGACTGGGACATTTTTAAGGAAGCAGCCACCTACAACGGCATCACAGATATTGAGGAGTACGCAGACACGGTGACCTCCTACATCACCAAATGCATGGACGACGTGACCCACATCAAGAGGATCACCACACGGGCCAACCAGAAGCCATGGCTAACAGGAGATGTCCACAGGCTGTTGAGGGCCAGAGACAAGGCCTTCAAAGCTGGGGAGAAATCAGCCCTGAGAACAGCGAGAGCCAACCTGTCCCGTGGCATCAGGAAAGCCAAACAAGAATACACAAACAAGATAACTTCTCACTTCAAGGACAGCAAGAATGCACACAGCCTATGGCAGGGCATTCAGGCTATCACAGACTACAAACCTGCACCACAAAGCTGTGAGAACGACATCACTCTGCTCAACAACCTAAACAGTTTCTTTGCAAGCTTTGAGGAACAGAACACCACCTGGCCACAGAAAACACCACCACCTCCGCACGACCAGCCTCTGTGCCTGTCTGCTGCCAGCGTGAGGAGGACACTATCCGCCATCAACACCCGGAAAGCAGCAGGTCCAGACAACATCCCTGGCAAGGTGCTGAAAGACTGTGCAGAGGAGCTGAAAGATGTTTTTACAGACATCTTTAACACCTCCCTGAGGCAAGCCATTGTGCCATCAGGCTTCAAAGCTGCCACCATCCTACCTGTGCCAAAGAAATCCTCCCCATCCTGCTTCAACGATTATCGTCCGGTGGCACTGACACCCATCATCATGAAGTGCTTTGAACGACTAGTCCTGTCACACATAAAATCCATCCTGCCCCCCAGCCTGGACCCGCATCAGTTCGCCTACAGGGCAAAGCGATCCACAGACGATGCAATCTGCTCTGCCCTCCACCCGGCACTCACCCACCTGGACAAGAAAGACTCATATGTGAGAATGCTGTTCATAGACTTTAGCTCAGCGTTCAACACCATAATACCCCAACAACTCACCTGCAAACTGGACAAACCGGGCCTCAGCACCTCACTCTGCAACTGGCTGCTGGATTTCCTCAGCCAGAGGCCTAAGGTGGTGCGAGTTGGCAACAACATCTCAGGCAGGATCAACCTGAGCACGGGGGCCCCACAAGGCTGTGTGCTCAGCCCCCTCCTCTTCACCCTACTAACACACGACTGCACGGCAACCCACATCTCCAACCACCTCGTGAAGTTTGCTGACGACACAACACTGGTGGGTCTCATCTCCAACGACGACGAGACCCACTACAGGAAAGAAGTGAAGCTTCTGACCGGATGCTGTAAAGACAACAACCTTCTGCTAAACATCAGCAAGACCAAAGAGATGGTCATCAGCTTTCAGAGAGGCCGCACCCAACACCCCCCACTGACCATCGATGGTGCTGCAGTGGAGAGGGTGAGTAGCACCAAGTTCCTGGGGGTGCACATCAGCGATGACCTCTCCTGGACCACCAACACTGCATCTCTGGCCAAGAAAGCAGAGCGGCGTCTCTACTTCCTGCGCAAACTGAAGCGGGCAAGTGCCGCGCCACCCATCATGACCACATTCTACAGAGGAACCATCGAAAGCATCCTCATCAGCTGCATCACCGTGTGGGGCGGGAGCTGCACCGACTACAACAGGAAGGCACTACAACGCATCGTGAGGACAGCTAAGAGGATTATTGGTACTCTGCTCCCCTCCCTGCAAGACCTGTACACCACCCACCTCGGCCGCAAAGCCGTCACGATTGTCACCGATACAAGCCACTCTGCACACAGTCTGTTCAGCCTCCTGCCCTCCGGAAAGAGGTACAGGAGCCTCCGCTCCCACACCACCCGACTCAGGAACAGCTTCATCCACAAGGCCGTGAGACTGCTGAACTCTCCCCCCCTCCCACCCGTGAAAATGCTGAACTCTCTCTCCACTCCTCTCTCTCACATTCAGCCCCAGCCAGAAGAAACACCTAGCTGGCCCCCCACCTAAACTCAAACTTTACTCATGCACTTGCAAAATTTGCACAGACTTGACTGCTGCCATGTTTATTTATAATTATACTTCTATTGCACTAGCGATTACACTTAGAACTGTAACAACTACCTCAAATGCCCACAACTGGGACAACCACAGCCAGAGTTGTCCTGCTTTGTCTCGTACTGTTGGATTGTCCTGTCATATGCTGCTACTTACTGTATGTCTTGTCTTGGGGTACTCTTGCCATACCTGGTTTTTCGTATTTAGTTTTTTTTAGTTTTAGTTGTTAGTTTAGCAACACTAGGCAAAGTAGATCAAACATACTGCACTTTACATTACTATAGATAAGTATCTAGCTTTAAGGTTTGTTTCGTCTTGCGCACCTGCACTTTGTTATTGTACATGTAAAACGCAGAGGATAGTGAGAAACGCAATTTCAATTCCTTTGTATGTTAAGCACATGTGAAGAAATTGACAATAAACTTGACTTTGACTTTGATAAGATCGGTTGCACATTTTGGTCTGGTCACCCCCCAGGGGGCCCTCCTGCAGTTAGAAAAGCCATAACACCGAAGTTAAGGAAAACGGCTCCACTGTGCATTGTTCCATTTTCAACCTCAAATACACATTTCAGTCAACTGATGCCCGCAGGTCTCGGACTGTGGGGACCACCAATGTATCTCCAAGAGTATTCGCCAAGGTACTGAGGTGGCTAGATTCGAACCCTCCAACCGAAAGGGGGCAGCAGCGGACCAGAAACAACATGCTGACCTGGCCATGGGACCACCCCTTTTGGTGGACCGGCGAATACAAAAGATGGGACCGGAGGACAAACGGCATCATTCTGACCGTGACACGGGAATGATCCAGATATCTCTGTTTTGGATAATTGGCTAGTAAACTGCATTAGACAATTTGGTAATAATAAATCTTCGTAGTGTTGTTGACGCGATGAATGTGTGCATGTGTGTTTATATTAACGCCCAGGAATCTTTCACAAAGGTAAGTAAACAATACAGTATTATTCAACTGGGTTTGCAATCAAAACTAAGATTAAATGTGAAAGATCCAACAGTGTGTAGCTGACTGTGATCTCTATTTTATCCAATTTATCCGGGCTACATCCATGGTGAGCTCGACTTCGTCTGTATCCTGTTACTTTTCAATGACATGATGGAAGTCAGAGTGCTACTGCACTTGCAGTAAATCACACCATTCCTAGTAATAGGACTATGGGAAATTTCTGCGATATCTGGTGGGTTTGAACATAAGGCATACTTGTTTTTACCATATGGTTGGGTGGGTTGTTGTTCAGTCACCTTGAAGTTACCATATTAAGCTATGTTCAACCAAAAGGGAAAGGAGCCGGTGGCAGCTCCATCAGATACTTTTGGAGACAACCGGGCTAAGCGAGACATGGCACAATTTTATCATTTAGAAGCCTATCACTGGAGGATTACTCTGGGAGAAAAATGGAGTCTTGGAATCTTTCCCTGGTACGGGGTAATGTCTTTAGCCAACCGTACTGATAATATTACATATACTCTCCAGGGATTTGCAGACAATAAAGGGTTTTGAATATCTGTTAATCATTCAAAAAAGCCACAGACTGACCTTGATTAAACATAATATGGCCCTTGACTATGTCTTGTCTAAGCAAGGGGGGCTGTGTGTAGCATTAAACTTGTCGGGAGATGCTTGCTATATCCTAATGCCGGCAACTCTGAAAACATAACCAGTGTTGTGTATTCACTGCGAACAATTAGGGGTGTGTTTGGGTCTTCTGAAGGGTCCGGGTCTTCTGAAGGGTCCGGCCTGTCAGCAACAAGTTGGCTGCAAGATAAATTGGGACCCTTTGGGAGCAGTTTTGGTCCAAAATCTAGTGGCCCTTATTCTGTCATTATGCATAATGTTTTGTATTTGTACAATACTGTTGACTTTCATGAAAACTATGATTCTCAGATGGGTTGGCATAGTAATGCCAGGGGACCAAGCTCAGCTGCCATTAGTTGTGGTCGAAGGTGACAAAAGTCAAAAAGTAGAGGAAGACACCATCGTGGTAGACGAGTATCCTCATTGAAGTTACAGTAATGCGATTTTACTAATTTTCTCCGTTTATGTTTTAGTTCATTACTCATAGGATTAGGTACTCCTATTTCATCATATGGCGTTACACAACAGCTAAGTTCAAATTAAACTTAAAAATGTCATGGGATTTGTGAAGAATTTGATGTTTACTCTTTGAGATAGCCCTGTTTGTCAAACAGTGTTTGTTTTGTGCTGTAAATCACATTAGAGCACACATCAACACATAAAAAGAGTCATTTTCAAAGTAAAAAATGCCAATGATGACAACATAATTGGAAGGTTTGGTTTGAAAATGACTGTTTTTATGTGTTGATGATATTTATGTGTGCTGTAATGTGAATTGTTTGTTATTGTTACATGATACTGGTAGATTTTTATTCTTTACAGGAAATGTGGATGCAACTCGGGGTCCCCGATGTGACTCAATGTACAAGGACTGCTGTTTCTGAGATGTTGATTTGGACTGCGGGCCCTGAGCTACTTTGTTTTGCACGGCCAGTGCCATGGACATTGCAGCACATACACACAGTCATCTGAGGGACGGTGCAACACAGGGCCATTACTGCCATACTGATTTATTGATTATGTGTTTCATTTATTTGCTCATCTTAGGTTCAAGTGATTGATTACTTTCAAACTTTACTTTTATTTCTGTGTTTGTGTGTTAAATTGTGACGGGGCGCCGTTATCCTGATTGGAATATGCAGAAGGGTTCCCTGAGGTCTTTAGTATGGGCCCCCTCTTTTTCCTAGTCTCTGGGAAGAGTGGTTTTTCGACGGGCTACCAGCGAATCTTTGTCCCCTCTGTGAGGATCGCCCTGAAATTTGTAATGAGGCTCATCGGTTGTAAATTGGGGAGTTTAATTAGACGGATACCTCGTAGCGTCGGGGGTTGTTGATTCTGCGGCCATGTGTGCATCCTCAGGAGGAGGGTCAGAGTAATATAATGTAAATTAATGTTGGTTTTCCAAGTTAAAATAACTTTAAATAATCATAAAAGGCCTTACATAGTTAGACTTTCTAAATTGTAGTTGAATGTTGATAAAGATTTATTTCAGGTTGATGTCATGTTGACTGTTTTCATCTCTCGTTCAAGGCCAAAGATGGTTGACCTTGAAAGGGGGAATATGTGGTATATTTTTAATATATGTGACCATAAGTCTTTATTCATTTTGGTTAACCTCTCTTGGTGGCCCTTAGTGTGTGTGTAAAAGGCCATTTGTACTAGTGGGGAACCAAAAGGCACATTCCTATACACAGGAAAGACAGTAGGGGGTCAGGAGTTATCGCACCTCTGACCATGCTTCGGGGTGATCAGATGTTACTTGAAGACAAAGGAAAAAGGGGGTTGAAAGATAACATGTAAAGAGGTAGACAAAAGTAGTTGTTGGAGCCCTTTTTTTTTTGGAAGAAGCTTGAAATGACATCAGTGGTGTTTGCCTGAATAAAATCTTATTCGAACCCATCCTCTTGAAGTTTTTTCCATCGCCAATCCAGCATTTCCAAAAGAGTGTTCCGGGGGCTAGTAGGGACGACCACTCCACAAATTACACCACACTAGTTTGCCGCAGGAAATTTATCTAGCTTCCTTTACCACTCAAGGGGAATATTTCCGAGTCCTAAAAAAAAAAAAAGGGGAAGGATGGAAGGGTGCAGAGGTTTACCGGTGAAGATGGAGAGCCACTCCAGGCCTATTTTCAGCATGTGCAAAGGTTTCTGGGCTTTGTACAGCGTGATGGGCTGAGTGCATTTCTGCTGGACGTACAACTCCAAATGGTCCTGGAGGTTGCGGCCCACACCTGAAAGCAAATCACCATCAACATTGAGCTCCTCGCCGTGTGCCCAAATGCAGCACCTGGTAAGTGTTGCACCACGGGGATGCCATGTCGCTTGAGCTCGTCGCCGTTCCCCACGCCAGAGAGCATGAGAAGTTGCGGTGAGTTGATGGCACCGCCGCTCAAGATCACCTCTTTATCTGCAAACGCCTGCCCAGTGACAACAGCTCATTTGGGACTTGGGGAATTGACAAACATTGTTGGGGGAACAGAAAAGCTGCCTCGTTTGGGGAAAAGCATTCTTTAGGTTTTCACACATTTCATCTTTAACAAATCCCTTCTTTTCATATGCTCGGTTTACAGTTTGAACCTTTTGACAGCTGGGGAATGAACGAGGAGACTTTTTTTAGGTCAATGATCACAAATTAACCTTGCCATAACCCACTTTTGGGAAAAGGCTTAGCGCATACATTCTATAGTTTACGAAAGCTTTTCTTCAGACCTGTTTTGTTTCTCCTTTGTGCAGATATTCCACGCCCACAGCTCGGCGGCCATCAAAGAGGATCTTGGTGGTCAAGCAACGCACCTCCGTCTTTAGATTGGGTCGATCCAGGACGGGTCTCAGGTAGGCACTGGCTGTGCTCCACCTCTTCCCTGACAATGATCAAGGTGACAAAAAACGCGTAGAAAATGTTCAAGACTAGAAGTGGGAAAGGAGCCCAGCCCCCATGTTTTCTTTTTGACCTCCAAAGATGGTCATGTCCATCCAGCCCAAGCCTTCTTGTTGGAATCCATTCATGTCTGGAGTAAAGGGGTATCCCACCTGCTGCCCAGCCTCAATAAAAGCCTGGTGCAGGGGGTGCTTGGTCTTCCCTCGGGACACATGTAAAGGGCCGCTATCTCCACGGTACCTGCAGAGAACCAATTTTGGACTGCAATGACATTTTTGCTAGCTGAAAGGCCAAGAAGCCAATGCTTACGCGATAACTGTGTCAGAATTTACCCTATGACTCCGCGCCATTAGTCTATCAGTTCTATTGCACCTCGGAGCACTTTTTTGACACTCTAGTTTTGTCTCTAAGTCCTAAACTAACATTTTGTAATAGTACTACTGCAAACACACCAACTTGCAGTTGTACCAGAGCACAGGTGTGGAACTCCTTCTGGAGGGCCGGTTCCTTGCATGTCTTCAAACTCCTCTCTCAAACACACCTGATTCAAATGATTAGGAGCATTTTCAAGCTCTTGTGGCGCTTGGTAATCGTCTAATTATTCAAATCAGGTGTGTTTCGGAGAGAAAACAGACAACACGTGCAGGATACTGGCCCTCCAGGATCGCAGTTCCACTCCTTTATACTAGAGTGCTTGGTTTACCGGAGGCTTGTTGCTCTGTGTTTCAATGCACTCGGCCAATTATCATGATTCCAATTTAAATGTCACAGCCATCACAAGATACCATGCACATAAATCCCTGTAATGGCTACCAACCCCAAAACGGATTTGGCAATTCAAAGTTTGCATTTACTAGTGAACAGGCAACAAAGAGGCCAAATTGTTGAGAGCATACCTGTCCCCGCCCAGCTCGTGGCACTGTGCCTTCCTGAAGTAAGGCAGGCAGTGGTCGTAATCCCAGCCATCAGCCCCTTCCCTCTGCCAGCGGTCGTAGTCATTGGCGTGCCCACGGACGTACACCATGGCGTTGAGTGAAGAAGAGCCGCCCCACACCCGCCCCCTCGGCCAGTACATGACCCGCTTGTCCATATGGGCTTGAGGCAAAGTGTGGTAGTACCAGTTGTACCTGTGGGATAAACAAAGCTGCTGTCACTGCAAGTATTCGAAAATAGTCGGTCTTCACGCTGTGTTTATAATGATTACCTTTTTTTATGCTAAATTCTCAAGTGACAGCAAAATGAAGCCTCGTGAAGCACTCCTCTAAATGGTGCTCTTGGTTTTAAAGCTAAAGTCTAGTGCAGAAGAAATGTCACACACACGTCACACACTTTTAAATTCAGAAAACCATAGAGATAAACGTGATTCAAGAGGCTTCATTTTCCCACTTCCTCAAAGTTCCTTCGTCTATCTGTTAACACCGTCCATCGTTTTAATTGGAAATGTCCTAAAGAATTGATGTCTGACAGTATTCAAGCTTTAACTTTTCAAATGACAGAAGGTTAGGTCAAGGCCTCAAGCTTGACCTCTTCCCCAAGTCCACTTGTTTGTGGTTCCGTTGGCCTTTAGTGCATGGGTTGCATGTTATTGTGTTAATTTTTATAAGTATATATATTTTTTATGTGTTAATTTCACGCTATTTTAGATTAAATTGTGATAGTCCACATACTCTTCAATTGCAATCAATTCAACTATTATTATATATTCCTGGGGCCAGAGCACCCGACATTGATGCTAGTCTTAGGGAGCTGACACGCAAGAGGCCTAGACACCAGCGTAATGCAAACAACACTAGTTACTCAGATATAGTGATACATGTTGGCTCCAACGATACGAGATTAAGGCAGTCTGGGTTTACAAAGAAGAACATAACTAGGACTTGTAATCTCGCTAAAAAGATGAGTCGGCATCAAGTAATTGTCTCTGGCCGTCTGCCTGTGAGAGACAATGATGAGAGGTTTAGCAGATTACTCTCACTTAAACGGTTGATGGCTAGTTTCTGTAGAGAGCAAGGTTTCCAGTTTGTAGATAATTGGCCCTCTTTCTGGCCCTTTTTAAATTTCTGAAAACATAGATTACTGCCTGAACCTTCCATGACTTCTCACATCAGATCATGACGGGTCGCAGGCAAGTGGCAAGCCTGCTAGAACGGGTGTGGAGTCGTTAAGCCTGGAGTTAACTGGCTCTAGGCTAGACTGTTACAACACACATATCATTCTTAGTCTAGGTCACTGCAATCCACACACTGCTTCATTACCTAACGCTGAATTCCCAAGTGATTAGATTTCTGCTGAAGTGGTGCTGAATAAGGAATGAAGGCATGCTTTTTCAACTGGTCGGATTAGTGACATAGTACCTAGGTGGAATATTAATACATGTGTTGTACCCATTTACAACCTGATTCCTACATGACTAACATTGCGACGTGGTTTTAATTACTCAAAATACAAACAAAGAGGGGACGCGGCAGGCGGACGGATCAGAAAGGAGGCAGATAGGACGGGACCTCGAGAAGGGCTTTTTTCGGCAGAACGGATAAAATGGTTGGAAGTATTGCTGGAAAGCTCTGCTGGACACATGGAGACAATCTGGCAGATTATGGCAGGGCTTTATACCGGGTGGTGGATCGGTGGCAGCCGATGCTGTTCAGGGCTGCTTGGCAGGAGTGGTGAGCCGGTGAGATGTGTTGGGCCATGATTGGCAGGAGGGATGAGCCGGTGTGATGTGTTGGGCAATGAGTTGCTGGACCGATAGCTTTATGACAGACACCCCCCCCCATCAAGGGACGGCTCCCTATATCCCAAGACCACCACCGGGCGGGAGGGAAAGGCCAATGGCCGGGGAACCCCCAGGTGCATGAGGGCAGGCAACGCGCCGGGGAGCTCCACGGCGCCCTGACAACCTGGAAGGCTGATCCGGATGAAGGCGGTGAAAGGCTGCGATCAAAGCAGGGTCCATGACATGGCGAGCTGGGATCCAGGACCGCTCCTCGGGGCCATACCCCTCCCAGTCAACCAGGTATTGGAGACCTCTGCCACGCCAACAAAAACGGAGCAGACGCCGGACTGTGTACACAGGTCCACCAGAAATGAGCCAGGGAGGTGGGGGAGGCATTGCTGCAGGAACCAGAGGGTACTGAAAGGCCGATTTGACCCCAGAGACATAAAATGTAGGATACACCTTCATGGAGCGAGGCAGAGTGAGACGCACTGCTGCCGGACTCAACACCTTCTCAATGGGAAAGGGGCCGAAAAAGCGGGGTGCCAATTTATTGGACTCTATGTGAAGGGGCAGGTCCCTGGTCGAGTGCCACACCTTTTGGCCCACACTGTAGATCGGAGCTTGTGTGTTCCGCCTGTTGGCCGACCGGGCATAGTGTCCACCAGCACATAGCACGGCCAACCGAGCCCATGCCCGCCGACACCGTCGGGCCAACGCAAGCGCAGACGGACAGGAGTCGTCCCTGTCCAAAACTGGGAACAGCGGGGGCTGGTAACCATGCACACACTCGAACAGCGACAGGCCTGTCGCGGCGCTTGTCAGGGAGTTGTGAGCATATTCAGCCCACAAAAGTTTTGGATGGATCCTTGGGCACCAGGCAACGTAGGGCAGTCTCAACCTCCTGGTTTATCTGTTCTGTTTGCCCGTTGGTCTGTGGGAGGAAACCGGAGGATAGACTGACGGTGGCCCCAATGAGCTGGCAAAACTCTTTCCAGAAGGATGAGGTGAACTGTGGACCTCTGTCGGAAATCATGTCAAGAGGAAGGCCATGCGGAAGGAAGACATGATGGAGGAGAAGTTTCGCCATTTCTTTTGCTGACGGGAGCTTGGGCAGGGTTACGAAGTGCACCACTTTGCTGAACCGGTCCACTACTGACGCGATAACTGTGTTGTCATCAGAAAGGGGCAGGCCAGTGATAAAATGCAGTGAGACGTGAGACCAGGGCCGGTGTGGGATAGGCAGAGGGCAGAGTAGGCCGGCCGGAGGCTTGTGACTGGACTTATGTCGATTGCAGACTGGACAGGCCTTGATGAACTCACGTACATCATGATCCATTGTGGGCCACCAAAAGCGTTGACTGAAGACCCCCAAGGTCCGCTGAACACCAGGGTGGCAGGTCAGTTTGGTGGAAGGAGCCCATTGCAACACCTCGGACCGGAGAGAGTCAGAGACTGGCAGGCATCTAGGTGGACAGGTGCTGGTGTGGTTTGATTCCTAACCGTAGACTTGATCCTCTCCTCTATCTCCCACGTAAGAAGGCCGACCACACAAGACGAAGGATTGTATCAGGCGCTTTGCCCAGGGTGTCCTCCCGGTTTGATGTTTCGTGATCTGGAGAGGTAGGAGAGGAGGAAGTCAAACCTGGGGAAGAAAAAGTACCACCGGGCTTGACGGGAGTTAAATCGTATGACCTGCCGTGTGTACTCCAATTTTTTGTGGTCCCTCCACATCTGGAACGGGGCTTTGCCACCTTCCGGCCAATGCCTCCATTCTTCTAAAGCCACCTTCACAGCCAACAGGTCACGATCCCCGATGCTGTAGTTAACATCGGCAGGAGAAAGACGACAGGAGTAGAAGGTGCACGGGTGGAGCTTGTGATCTTTTGCAGACCGCTGAAAAAGAACAGCTCCAATCCCAAATTCCGAAGCATCGCCCTCTACCACAATTGCAGTTCTAGGTCAGGCATCAGGAGAATGGGGGCTGACATGAAGCAATTCTTCAGGGCCTGGAAGGCCTCCTCAGCTGCAGACGTCCTTTGGAACTTTGTTTTGACGCTGGTTAGAAACGTGAGAGGCCGGGCTATGGTGCTATAGTTCCTGACAAACCTCCTGTAGAAAATTGCAAAGCCAAGGAAACGTTGTAGCTGTTTTCTGGTGTCTGGTACTGGCCATGAGGTGACTGCTGAGACCTTAGCTGGGTCCATGCCAATGTGGTTCTGGGAAACGAGTACCCCAGGAAGGAAACAGAGGCGGAATGGAACTCACATTTTTCAGCCTTAACATACAGGGAGTTTTCCAGCGGACGTTGCGAACATGCTGCACGTGCTCCTCTTGCGTCCAAGAAAACACCAAGATGTCATCCAAATATACAAAGACATATCAGTCCAACATTCCTTGCAGAACATCATTGATGAGGGCTTGGAACACTGCGGGAGCATTCTTAAGTCCAAAGGGCATTACCAGATATTCGTAATGCCCCAGGGGAGTGTTAAGTGCTGTCTTCCACTCATCCCCTTCTCTGACGCAAATCAAATGGTAGGCGTTGCTAAGATCCAGCTTGGTGAAGTGCGAAGCCCATTGGAGAAGCTGGAAGCCAGAGGTCATGAGGGAGAGAAGGTACCAGTTTTTAATGGTAATGTTATTCAACTCCTGATAGATGATTCACGGACGCAGTGTGTGATCCTTCTTGGCCATATAAAAGAATCCTGCGCCCGCAGTAGAGGACAAAGGGCGAATGATGCCTGCCTCTAAAGAGCCGGTGTATGTACCTCTCCATCACTTGCCGCACCGGTCCGGACAAGGAGTAAAAGCGGCCCCTAGGGGGCGTCGCTCCAGGTAGCAGGTTGATTGCGCAATCGTATGGCTGGTGAGGAGGCAGGGACGTTGCTTGCGCTTTGCTGAAGACTTGACTGAGGTCATAATATTCGGAGGGAACACCAGCGATGTCCGCTGAGGCAGGTGGAGCGACACAGGCTGCAGGGACGGAGGCTCGATGGAGGCAGGAAAGATGACATGATGGTCCCCAGCTGAGAATGACAGCCTTCTCCCAGTCGATGTGGGGGTTGTGACGACGGAGCCATGCACAGCCCAGGATCAAAGGGATGTTTGGATGTTGAAGGATATGGAACTGGATTTGCTCCTGGTGATTACCTGCCACGTGCATGGAGAGCAGGCATGTTTGGTGTTTGATTAGCCCTGAGGACGCCCATCCAAGGCGTGGGTTGGAGTTGGTTTTAGCAGGGGAATGTTTAACCCTAATGTTTAGGCCAAGCTGACTCAACAATTTTCTGCTGACAATGTTGGCACCCGCCCCAGAATCCACCAGGGCCCCCAGAAGATGCATGCAATCGGGCAAGACCAACCGGACCTGGAGGAGACGTCTTGGCTGTGGGGGGAAGAGAGCTTGGCCCAACCGTAGCCCCTTGCCTACGGCCGGGCCCTGGCTTTTACTGGGCATGTGGCCCCATAGTCGCCCTTTCCTCCGCAATACAGGCAAAGGTCTCCCGCGCGGCGGCGGCATTCATCAGGCAACAGGGAGGCGCGCCCAAGTTGCATGGGCTCGCTTTCGCCCGGAGATGGCGCCGATGTCATAGGCTGGCAGGGAGTCTGCCACGCCGGAGAAGGCGCTCCTCACTCCTGTGCCTCCCTCTCTCACTCGCGCCGTCGGTGCCACAGACGAATGTCAATACGGGTGGCCAGGTTGATTATCACGTCTAGAGTCACGGGAAGCTCGTGGGACACTAACTCATCTTTGAGTTGCCAAGGGAAGCCCAAGCAGAAAAACGTCCACGAGCGCTGAGGTGTTCCAGCGATTCTGGCTGGCTCAGGTGCGGAAATCTAGGGCGTAATCGGCCACCGACCTTTTGCCTTGTCGTAGCTCAAGGAGGCCTCGACCCAATTCGGCACCGACATAACTGAGTCCAAAGACCTTCTGGATCTCTGCTGCGAGGGCTTGGAAGGAGACACATGCGGGGTTCTGTCGCCTCCACTATGCCGTGCCCCACAGGCGGGTGCGCCCTGTGCGGTGATTTATCACGAACGCCACCTTGGCTTGCCCCGAGGCGAACATCCTCGGATGGAGGGCAAACAGCAAGGAACAGTTTGTCAGGAAGGCTTCGCACGTTTCAGGTTTGCCGTCATAACGTTCCGGGATTCCAACCTGGGGCTCGGGGGCAGCGCGTGATGCCGGTGGAATGGCGACTTGATGTGCTGGGTCCATTACGTTTGGCCAGATCGTCCTGTCACGGCTCAGAGATGGAGGACCCAAAAGCACACACAGGTAAGTGCAGGTAAGGACAGAATATTTATTTGCTGAATGGTACTTGCGAGGACGAAGGCAGATGAGGATGTACCACGGTGGCGGGGCTCTCCGGGTCAGAGTAGAGGGGATGTGGCAGACGAACGAATCAGAGAGGAGGTGGATAGGATGGGACCCTGAGCAGGGGGCTTATTTCAGCAGGATGGATAATCTGGTTGGAAGTACTGATAGAAGGCTCTACTAATCTTGTTAATTGTGAAGGGAAAAGCCCGGGCTTTATACTGGGTGGTGGATCGGTGGCAGCCGATGCTGTTCAGGGCTGATTGGCAGGAGGAGTGAGCTGGTGAGATGTGTTGGGCAATGAGTGGCTGGACCGATAGCTTTGTGACAGATAGCTTTGTGACACTTATGGCTATTTCATTCATTCAATTTAATTGTATTCTAACATGCAAATTTATTCACTATAGGTGACTTCAATATTCATATGAACGTTGGAGCCACTTAATGTAGCATTTCAAGCAATAATCGATACATTTGATTTTACACAAATAATAGAAGCAGCGACGCACCGGAATAACAATATCTTAGATTTAGTGTTAACCTGTGGCCTAACTGCTTCAAATGTCACAATTGTGTCGTATACCAAAGCTATGTCTGATCATTATCTTATAACAGTTGAAGTCCTAGCTCAGTGTGGACTTACTGACCACAACCAAGGCTATAAGAGCCGTGATATTAACTCATCAACCACAGCTGGACTTTCTGAACTACTGCCTTTCGCAACAGCTGCTTTTCCGTCTTTCATTGGTTCAGTTGATAAGATCATATACGATTTTAATACTGTTCTTTTAAATTCCCTAAACTCTATAGCACCATTAAGATTTAAAACTCGTCCAAAGCGGCACACTCTGTGGTTTACGGACAGGCTCACGCTTAAATCGTTAAGTAAAAAACTTGAGCGTGAATGGCGGACAACCAAACTTGAGGTTTTCCGTCAGGCCTGGTGCCATAGCTTGTTGAAATATAAAGAGGCTGTTAGGTTAGCTAAAACAAATTATTTTTTCCAAAATGATTGGTCGAAATAAATACAACCCTAAATATTTATTTGATATTGTCACAAAGCAACAGCAGCAGATTAATCATAGCTCCCTCAATTCAGCACATGATTTAATGCAATTCTTTACTCGGCGGATTAGATAATAAGGGACGAAATAAAAAAATGCAGCCCCACTTACCCTCTTGGGTTCTGTTATTGCTGATGGTAACCCTGTCCCAGTTTGATTTAGTATCCCTGAAATGTCTTACACAGCTGTTTAAAAGAGCAAAGCCGACATCCTGCATGCTCGACCCGCTTCCGGGCAAACTCGTTAAACTTAATCCTGATTTTGTCATGAAGATTATCAATCTGTCGCTCTCCTCTGGCATTGCACCAAAAGGTTTTAGGACGACTGTCAATCAACCATTACTTAAGAACCGGTGTCACATCTTCCGTTTATTGCAAAAATTCTTGAGAAAGTTGTACACAACAGCGATTGCATGAGAGATAACAGTAGATTTGAACTCCTCCGGTCAGGATTTAGGACCAACCACTCAACTGAGACAGCCTTTATTAAAGTAACGAATGATCTTCTCTTAGCCATGGTTCCATGGACACTATTGATCATCATAATCTTATAGAAGGTCTTGAATCATGTGTTGGTATCTCGGGATCAGCACTTTCTTGGTTCAGGACGCATAGTGTCTCTTATGGCAATGCAATCTCTGAATCTTTCTCCGTGCCCAAAGTAGTTTTGCAAAAAAACTCTGTGTGATATTTCACTCAATTCTGTCTTTTCAGATGCATATTAAGAACACAACGAGAATGGCGTTTTTTCACCTTCGCGATATCGCTAAAATTCGCCCTATTCTGTCTCCTAGCGATGCTGAAACAATTGACTATTGTAACGTCTCTTTTCCTAGGCTTCCCATGTCCTGCATCAAAAGCCTGCAGTCTGTACAAAATACAGCAGCGAGACTCTTGTCAAGGATGAGAAAGTTCGGTTAAAAGCCGATTAGATATCGACCCCGCGCACTAAAAAGAAGTCCGCGGGATCAAGGGGCGCTTTTCATTCGCACGCCAGTACTCTGGAATGCCCTACTTATGGAAGTTTCCACAGCCACCTCAGTAGACATCTTTAAATCCAGACTAAAAACACATTTATACTTGCAAGCATTTAGTTAATGGGCCTGTCTGCAGCTTTCTTCTTCTTTTTCCTGACCCCTTTTCCCTCCGCTCGGAGAGGGTGCTAAATGGTGAAAGATGATTTGAATTCATTTGGCTCTGTGCTGACAATTGTGGGTTATGAGATCGACCACCTGCGGTCCACCTGGCTGGACTGGTGATAGGTTTCTGCCCAATTGTTTCGCCTGCTGTCAAGATTGCACTGAGGGTTTCCTGCATATGGCACAAAGTTTTCTGTAATCTGGATTGTGTATCTGTATTTGTCTATTTGGTAAACGCAGCATTCACTTCAACCTGATGAGCCTGAAAGGGCTCCCACCTGCGGTCCATTCTGAAGGTTTCTGATTTTCACCAAATTGGAGTTTTTGTGTTTTTCCTTCCCCGTCTGGGAGCTTTGAGCAGAGGATGCTGACGTGTACCTATTATCAAAAAGATGTCTCTGTACAACTCCTTTTTTCACAAGAAGTCTCGACATGATCTCTTTTCACCCGTGAAACCCTTTGAGACTTTGCTGATTCAGGGCTATACAAAAAACATTTGATTTGATAAAATTTGAACTACCGTATTTCCCGCACTATAAGGTACACCAGATTATAAGGCGCACCCTCAATTAATTACATATTTTAAAACTTTTTCCATATATAAGGTGCACCAGATTGTAAAGCGCACCTCAATTAATTACATATTTTAAAACTTTTTCATTCACAATATAATAATACTCAAAGTAATAACAATAATAACTCAATAACTAAACTCTCAATAGGATAATAACTCAATGTTAATATGACCAACCTTGTTCAAGTGTAAACACACAAAAGAAACAGGTAAAGCTTACTTTCCCATCATTCCCCATCTACGAATCCCAATCTCAATATTGATACATATATAAAGCGCACCTGATTATAAGGCGCACCATCAGCTTTTTAAATAAATTAAGGCTTTTAGGTGTGCCTTAAAGTGCGGAAATACGGGAGTTTAACTCATTCAATGCCACCTTTTAAAGACTCCAGACATTCAATCCCAGATACTTTTCAAAAAACGGGAAAAATATGTCCCTGGCATATCCAGTGGTGGACTGTCAGGGCCAGCAAGGCCTTCTCTGCTGGCCTAAAATAACCTGACATTATCCTAATGCTAATAAAATATAATAATGATCATAACTATAACAAAAGGCAATTTCATTTCAAAATTTCAAATATATATATATATATATATATATATATATATATATATATATATATATATATATATATATATATATATATATATATATATAAAAGTATTCTCCATATTCTGTTCTTTTCCTGTCATATCGATATGGTTACATTCCTACAAAAGCTGCCGCTTTAGTGTAGAGTTTTTAGCCAATTAGAATTCAGCTAACGTGTGTCGCCAGGCAGACTTCATGTCTGCTTAGCGGGGAGGCACCTGAGCATTTGCTTGAACAAGTAGAAGGCTTCTGTGCAGTGTGCAAAGACATAATGTGTACGGGCCCATATTTTTGTTAGACAGCTGCAATAGCCAATGGAGTCATAAGATTTCCATCTAGAGGCCTCAATTAGAACTTGACGTAAGTGAACGTTCACTGCAGGAATGCGGTGTATTGATCCACCATGTTTAACGGTGAAAGTGGCTAAATAAAGTTATTTCAAACAAAAAATAGAAAAAACATGTAGCTCAACCAGCTAACGTTAGCGTACATTAAAGCCAGACTCGCGGGCGCTTTTCTTTTAATTTAACCCACAATGACTGAAGAAGAGCAAAAGGGAAATTGGACCGACGCAACTTTGAGCATTGGCGTCTATCAATACAAAAAGATTAATTATTGGAAATGAAGCATGAAAGTCTTTCTGAGGAAAAAAAAAACCATTGGAGTATGTACTGAAGTAACTTGGGGACAACCGTTTTGGGTGAGTTAATGTTTTTGTCATTTTATGTCATTCATATTCAAATGTCATGTTTGGTTGTCTTTTGTTGTTGTGGGGTTTTGTTCAGGTTTCTGTTCCACGCGCGTCTGCCTCTGTGTTCTCATTAGTTTGATTTCGTCCACCTGTCTGGTGATACTTTGTCCAGTTTTGCTCCCATTCGGTTCTGCCTCATTTCCTTGTTAAAACTTCCTTTTTGAGAATAATTTTTGTCAGTTTTCCTGCATTTGTTGGGTCCCGTTCCTTCCTCCTCCCATCTCAACTTACCATGCCCAGACGTGACACTTACCGTATTTACCGCACTATAAGGCGCACAGGATTATAAGGCGTACCATCAATGAATGGCCAAGTTTCTAAAAAACGCCATATATAAGGCGCACCAGATTATAAGGCGCACATAGAGTTGAAACCATATTACTGGCTGGGGTTGCATTATGCATCCACTAGATAGAGTTGCGTTATGTAGCCACTAGATGGTGCTTTGCTAAAGGGAATGTATTAAAAACAATCAGCAAAGTCATCAAACTTTATTAGTAGAATATAAACTTTATTCATTCAATATAAGCGTTGTATGGATATTATATTAAGAAATATTTGTTATTAAAAAAAAAAAATCAGATAAACCAGAAAATGTGTTATTGGTAATTGCTATTTAACTACTAAACAGGAGCCGCAGAGCAGAATAGATCCAGATCAAGCCATGCACTTGTGAACGCTGTGCCGCAGTTCTTTTGATTTTCCCTTTGGAATGCATTATATATTTTTGACCAGCTATTTCGTTATGGAGCACAAAGAAGTTACAAATAAACGAAAGTCAGGGAAATTTAAACAACAAACATGCAAAGGTATGAGTTTGGAGCCAAGCGCGGGTGAAAGCTGGCGCCGCTGTCTTTTTCATTTTTTTCTCGGCGTGCATTATATATTTTTGACCTGCTGTTACGATATGGAGCACAAAGAAGTTAGGAATCAACGAAAGTCAGGGGAATTCAAACGGCAAACATGAGTGTGGGGCCACACACTCTTAAGTCCTCAAAAAAAAAAAAAATCGTGTTGGGCCAGCAAATCAAGTTAATTAATTGCGCCGGGCAGTGTCGGCTTTAATACCCTCGAGCCAAGTCGGTTTGAACTGGATTTTTTAGGCAAAAACTATAGTTTATGCAGTCAGCACATGGTTTGATCCATATATAAGGCGCACCGGATTATAAGGCGCACCGTCAGCTTTTTTAAAAAAATCAGGCTTTTGAGTGCGCTTTATAGTGCGGAAAATACGGTATATTTAAATGCTTTTGTAATTTTGTATACAATCTTGATAATTCTTCCCTGCTCTTGGTGAACTTCATAAAACTTCCTGGACAAATATTAATTTTAAATAATAATTTAAAATTATTAAAACTTATTCTAGGTTTTGGCACATATAATGATAGTTTTATTTGCTGATGCGTGTTTATTGATGTTTAAATGCTCTGAAAAAAAGCCTGTGTACATGCCTATTGAAGAAAATTCATATTTTCAAATTCAATGTATCAATAAAATAGTGTGTACATGGAACTGTGTTATTCTAATAATGATTGAGATGACGTAATGTCAGTATAAAGCAGACATAGTCTTGGCCCAGGAAAAATAAAGACAAGTTGGCACCTCCAAAAGGAACAGATGGCATCCCCCGATACAACATTCCACCAGGAGCAAAATGCTAGGTGTGGCCTTCAAGAGAAGGTATCAGTCAGGGTTTATGGTGCTCAGACTTCCTCTCGCTTCAAAGAATGGCCGGCAGAACAAAGACTTTTGAAGACACCATCCCCACGCAAACAGACCCCCCATGCACGCACACGCACGCACGTGCACGCACACACACACACACACACACACACACAAACACACCTGCATTCCACAGAAGGACTACATGCCCCAAAAGGGTATAAGAATTGAATGTGGAAGGTGAAACGTTGCCATTTTCTGCTCCGACCTGTGGCAGGACTGGCCCGAGGCCTCGTGTACTTTCCCACTCTGTCTGGATTAAATCAGTTGTTTCACTATGTTGTGGTATGAGCGATCTTTCAACAAAAACGAACACGCTAGGAACTAGTTTAAGGCAAGAAGCTTTTTCTAGATTCCTTCACTCCGTATGCGCATGAGGGGTCCAATCACTGAAGGCCTAAATTCTAAATGCACGGACCGCCACCGTTCATATCTGTTTAAAGTTGTTGCCATTGAATAAGGTAATATATTTCTATATATGTATTATATGCTGGGGCACAAGCTGAGACGTCATGAACCTCGTCTGGGCCACCTGAGAAAGGGTGTCTGATGTTCGAAAGGGCCGAAACACCCAATGACCTCAGGTTTATCACTGATGAAGTGCCCCAGCTATGCATTAGTAGATGTTTCACTACAAACTGTCAGACTGGAAAAAACAGTGACTACCAGAAATAGTTTGGTTGACAAGCAAGAATAGTTTGGAGACAGCAGAAGGGACAGACGACAGCCCAGAAATAAGGCAACCAGGGTGGCATAAGTTAGCAGCCCTAACCGTACGCCTTGTGAAGGAGGACCCAAAAGCTACGGAACAAAGAAAGGAATTACATCCCCAAGGGAACCCGAGAGGGGGTAAGATGAGGTTCCCAGCCGGATGGATTTAAGGTTAACAAATAATAGCAATGGAGAGATGTTGACGAGTAAAGAGTGCTTGTGCGGAAACATATGCAAGAATGAATAGGGCCAAAAGATCCATCAAACGAGGATGAAGTGTAAGGAGCGACTGCAAGTACCACAATGCACAGGTCTACAACATGGTGAGACAGAGGAGGAGCTTGGCCCAGAAGCGCCCCACAGAGGCCAGAGCCTCCAGGTGTAAAATAGTCTCTTTGAGCAGGCAGTCTGAGAAGAGAAGGATCCAGTGGCCCCAAGCCTCTAAAACAGCGCTGAGTGGCAAAAGTTCAATGAGGATGTGGACTCAGTGCTGAAAGTAACTGTTACACCCGGCCTAGGGGAACTTGGATGTAAACATAGGTGTGTGCTCCCCCCAACCTCTCACCACCAGAAAAAGCCTGTGATACTAAAAGGTACTATTCGAAACAGCAGTTTTTATTTGCTTCAGAGGGAGAGCAAACAAACAAAAGAGCTTGTTAGGGATTTAGAAATCCCTAATAAGATAGCCAAACAAATATGGAAACAAATTACAATTGGCTCAACAATATAACTTGTGCAAAAACAGGAGAAAAATGGTTAAACAAAAATGGTGTCTCTCTCCTACTACAGCTCTTTTTACAAATATTTACAATTGGACAAAGACAGCTGAGTCACAACTAATCAACACTAGTCTCAAAGAAGTGACATTTCGGGTAGTGAGTTGACCAGGGAGAGGCAGAGTTCTGTCTGTGGGCTGTTTAAATAGGATGGCAATCAGGAGAGCCAGCCAATGTGAGGACGCCACCTTCACACGATCAACTCATTCCAACCAAAAGGCACGCACACACACACACACGCACCAAGGAGAAAAACCCAGCAAAACATACAAAAACAACATATGACCCACAGGGTCATAACAGTAACAGCCAAAGGAGATATCGAAAGCAGGCTTCAGATTATGAGGACAATCATAGTGAACATGGCCGCTGAGAGGTTTGGTGTGAAAGAATAACGGGCAGCGAAACAGTCGCGCGACAAGAACCAGAGGGCAGTGCAAATTCATAACATCAGGTCAGAACTGAAAGCCTTGAAGAAACAGTACGGAAGCACGTGAAGAGGACTGTGTACCGCTGGTTGAGCTCCACCTTATGCTTGGAAAGAGGCTCCTAATCCTGCGCAGAGCAGAACAACACAGGAGATGGCGGAGGGAGAGGGCTAGGAAGGGGACTACCTTCATCAACAACTCGTTCGGCTTCATGAATGAGCTCCTTGGACAGAAACGTAGCTGACGCCTGGCCTGTTTGAAGGGGGAAGTCAACCAACACCACGATAACAACTTCAGTGACCCCACCTGAGACCAAGCGCTAGGACAGTGCAAGACGGTAATAAGACCACCAGAGTCTACTGAGGCCTTCGATCTGAGGGAGCCACTTTTGAAAGAATTTCAAGATGTGGTGCAGAAAGCAAGGTCCAGTTCAGCACCAGGACCAAGTGAAACCTCCTACAAGTATTAAACGCTGTCCCAAACTGCTCTGGGAGATGATGAGGATCATCTGGAGAAGGGGGAAAACGGAAAACAGCACACCAGTGGCGTTTTGGAGAGGGAGTGTGGATTCCTAAAGAGGAGGATTCTAAGACACTCTACAGACAATGGAGAGACACCATGTCCCAGCTGCAGTAAGAGAGCTCATCCTGGATTACTATGATGATTACAGCCTGAGGGTCTCAGCAGGATCAACAACATCTGAGTGGCACAGATTGGAGGTGGGAATCATCACAGTCTGCACCATCTCAGTGATCCTGTTCGCGCCGGCGATGAACTTGGTGAAATCTGCAGAACCAGAGTGCAGCGGTCCCAAATCCAAGTCTCGGACCCACCAACCGTTAATCTGACCTTTCATGGATGATCTGACAGTGACAACTGAGTCAGTGCCTGGAGACAGATGGCTTTTGTCGGTGCTCGATAGGGTCATGGAATGGGCCAGGATGTCATTCAAGCCAACAAAGTGAAGATAATTTGTCTTGAAGAAGGGCAGAGGAGCAGACAAGTTCAGCTTCTCTATCTCAGGAATACCAATCCCCACCATCGTTGAGACGCTAATAAAGAGCTTGGGAAAGTTCTTTGACAGCAGCCTCAGGGATTCAGCTTCCATCAAGAACACTTTCAAGGAGTTAGAGGGATGGCTGAAGGATGTAGAAAAGACAGGCTTTCCAGGAAAATTCAAGGCGTAGGTTTACCAACATGGGATTCTGCCAAAGATATTGTGGCTCCTCTATGAGTTCACGATCACTACCATCTCAGATCTGGAAAAACGAGTCGGCCATTACTTGAGGAGATGGTTAGGACTGCCAAGGAGCTTGACCAACATCGCCCTCTATGGAAACACCTGCAAACTGACACTCCCCTTGAAATCCATTGAGGGTTAGGGTCTAAGGTCATGCGTGCGAGAGAGGTGCTGCAATTCCGCTAGTCAGACCCACAAATATCCAGGGCAGGAGTAGCGGTCAAGACTGGCAGAAAGTAGAGAGCAGAGGCTGCACTAAAGGAGACATAGTCCCAGCTATGCCACAGAGTCCTATGGGAACAGTGGCCAGAGAAAGGGCTGGTCTAGGAACCACCTCAACTCCCAGGTTTGATAAGGCTCGGGGGAAGGAGAGGAGACAATTAGTCCAGAACGAGGTGAGAGCTGTAGTGAAGGAGGAGAGATTCAGCAGAGCAGTGGGAATGAGACAGCAAGGCGCCTGGACAAAATGGGAGCCAGTGACAGAGAAGAATATCTCATGGACTGACTGCATCAAGTTCTTGGTCCAGGCAGTCTAGGATGTACTTCTCAGTCCTTCCACTGCTGGGGTTTGGTTGTCACAAACCCATGCCCTCTGTGCCAAAAGAAGGGGACCCTTGAGCACAGGGTGAGTTGCTGCCCAAAGGATCTGGGGGACAGCCGATACCGATGGCGCCACGATCAGGTGCTTTAAACTATTGCAGAGAGCGTCTGCACTGGTATTGTCAGCTTTTGAAGGTCAAAACCCACGAAGAAAGCCATCAACATCATCAGAGCCGCACGGAGAGCAACATCAGGGATTCTCAACACAGCGCTGGACTGGCAGCTGTCTCAGTGGATTTGGGCAGCCAACTCAAATTCCCCAAGCATGCAGCTGAGACCACCCTCAGACCCGACGTCGTTTTTGTGTCAGAGGCAACAAAGAACGTTGTCATGCTGGAGCTCACGGTGCCGTGGGAGGAGCGAATGGTGGAGGCCTTTGAACGGAAAAGGGAGAAGTATGACAGCCTAGTCATCGACTGCACCAGACGAGGATCGAAAGCCACGTGCTTGCCTGTGGAGGTAGGGTGCTGAGGCTTTGCCAGACAGTCTTAAGTCCGGCGCCTACACTGCACGAGGCATCACCGGAGAGCAAAGGCGAAGAGCCATCTGCAACAACACAAAGGCAGCAGAGAAAGCCTCGAGGTGGCTCTGGATAAAGAGAGCGTGGTTCAGCGCCGCTGGGCCGAGGAGTCATGAACCTCGGCTGGGCCACCTGAGAAAGGGTGTCTGATGCTTGAAAGGCCTGAAACACCTCAGGGCCATCACTGATGATCTACCGCAGCTATGAATCAGTACATTTCACTACAAAAATTAAAATTGTGATAATTTTGAAATGAGTCAAAATATACTTGAATCTGTTGCTGAAGAAAAAGGCCACCTATTCAATTTTTAAATGTAATAACGATAATAAATGTGAAATTATTATATTTTTTGTTTTGTTTCCAGAAATATTTACAATGGGGATCTTTGGAAAAATGTGTTTTCTAAAATGGGTCCCTGCCTACAAAAAGTTGGAGAAGCCCTGGTCTCGACTGCGCACTCAGTTTAAAAATCGGGCGGCATGGCTTGGTGGTAGAGTGGTCGTCTCCCAGCTGAGCCAAAGGTAGAACGGCGCTATATAAGTGAAAGTCCATTTACCAAAATTAAACACTTGCGCATTGGAACTGTGTTATGTTTCCCTTCCACCAACAAGGACACCAAAAATATCTTGACGCTTCCTTTGTCGGCCCCATGAGGCACTTGTGATATTCTTTAAGCTCCTATAGGTTGCACTCTTGATTTAAAGATGCAGGGGAAATCTGAGCTATTTCCATTGCGATAGCCTTTCTCTTTAGAACCAAGAGCACCATCCAGAGGAGTCAAAAATATCACAGGTGCTAAGTTAAGAGAAGCCCAAGCGATGGCTCGCTAGCATACTTGTCGTTGCAAAGGTTGTAGGTGAGGGCGGCTGGCATGTGGATCTTCCAGGACAGGCGCACACTGCTGAGCAGCAAGTCTTTGGGGCCAGCTTCCAGCAACAGGACCGACTCCTGGGTGTCCTCGCTGAGGCGGTTAGCCAGAACGCAGCCCGCCGATCCCGCCCCAACAATGACGTAACTGTATGATCGGCGTCGGGGCGCAGATTTTGCCCAGGACGATGACGCCCGCGTCGGGTGGCGGTCGGCGCCGTGGACGCCCATGTAACGGAGGGGGGCGGCGCCGGGCAAACGGCTAGAGAAGCTCCTGCCAAATCTCCGGCTCACAAGGTGTCCGGCTACAGCTAGGCCGGCCGCGGCCCAGGACAGCATCCCGCTTCTTTTCGTGGACTGCTCAGCCGTCACTGTGAGGGGGAGTGAGCGCACAGTAATTAGTCGTGCACTGAGTTCCACAGTCTGCTCCTTCTAGTTGTAGCCAAAAGAATCACTGAAATTAATATTCGAACTTGGCATCAAAATACAGTGACTGAAACTTTTTTTTTTTAAGTGAGCGCAATACATTTGTTGGGTTCAGCCGAGTTGGATTTAGATGTACTTGTGATGTGACGAGTCTTTTGAACAGATAGATGGATGTTTATTTTGAGACTTCCATATGTCAATGAAGCAATGTTTGTAGCCATGGGAAAATGAACTCTTGTGAAGCATTTGAGTTTTTTTTGTTTTTTTTTTCCATTCTACTAGATGGTGTTCTTGGTTTACAGATAAAGGCTTGTGCAACAGAAAGTTCCATGTGTCTGCAGAGCGCTAGTGAGAGCGCTATCTGGCGGAAGAAAAATAATGAAAACTACCAACATGTCATTAAAACATAATATTTTGGTAGAAAACAATATTTAATGACACACCTTTTAAACATTTCAAGTATGACATGAATTTAAATTCACGTAAACACATACATTGATTTTTTGAAACCAACGAAAACAACTTCAAAGAAAAACAAAGCCGATAGAGCCGGTCTTTTTAATGAACTGCTACTGAACGAGCCAAAAATTTTCATTACGAGTTGTAACATTTGCATGAAATTGTAAAGTACACTTCTTTTATTTTGGTGCATCATGGTAGACTTGCGACGAACATATTAAATACACATAAAACTTCCATTACCACTAAACCTACTTTGTTATTGTATTTCACTGATTCTGGCAGTTTTTGGCCAGTAATGTGTAAAATTGAAGCGGTACTTAGTTTGGATTTTGACAAGCATTGCATTAGAGGATGCATGTAGAAAATAATATATGATAAGGGGAAAGTGTCTTGTTTTTGTTCTGTTTTTAGATATGAATAAGCAACTACAGTGGTACCTCTACTCACAAACCTCTATTGTAACAAAAAATTCAGTTACGAAATGCCTTGGTGGAAAAATATTCTCTTTAATAACGAGAGAAAATTCAAGATACGAAAGGCCACATTGTTGCCATATCATATGAAAAACATCGCTCCACCAAGCTTCCAGCTTGTTGTCATACGTTATCACAACCTGTCAAGTCTACCATATTTATTACAATTTATGAATATGCCGACTTGCCCCCAAACCAGACAATAGTTTTTTGCACCAATATTTATTGTAGTCTTCAACTTTTCATCTTTACTCATTTCATCCACAACATTTGACTTCGTAGAACTAACAAATATCAAATTGACATGAGCTACGGCTAAATATTCACATCAAAACACAAGTAATATAGCACTTTGGGCTGTCCCATCTGACGGTGGCATTGTTAGCATGTCGTTTGCATTTTAGGAATGACATCACACAGGAAACACTTGGCATGACCCCACCCAAACTAAACTTAAGTAAACTTACATGCGCAAAATAATCCCTGGTCTAAACTAAATATTATTGCTCCTGTGGACTCCATCTCAAGGCTAACAAATGAACTGCCAACTGTCAACTGTAACAATGAATAAGATTGAAAGGGTTTAGGAGCAATTTTTTTTTTTTTTATGAATCTTGATATGAATTGATATATATATATATATATATATATACACACACACAGTGGGTCCCCGGTTTACGAACGTGGACCGAGGCGTTTTTTTGTCCCCCTCTTATGCGCGAACCTTTCGTCTTACGAACAATCCAACATGCCGGTCAGTGTGTCTGCACTATTTTTTTCGCTTTGCTGCATCAACAAAAATAACTATTCTCGCATGTCACGGTCGGTGTGTTGTGAAGACTTTGCAAACTTTTATCTGTTGGACATGGCTTCTAAAATTGCATGTGGCAGTAAAGGAAGAAGTAAGAGGATGATGACAATAGAAACGAAGCAGGAGATAATTAAAAAATACGAAGGAGGCGCACGCATAGTTAACCTTGTTAGTGAGTATGGCCGTAACCGCTCGGCAATCTTCTAAGGGCAAGACTTTCCTTGCCAGGGGACGGACCTCGGTCAACAACAAAATGAAGAGGCTTCTTCTATTATGGATTAAAGAGAAGGAAATCGCTGGTGATATGTTCTCGGGTAAGAAAAGTTCTCGTTTAAGAAAATAAATAAATAAATTCTGCGGGTTGGTCTCTGCTCCCCTCCGCCTCCACCCAGCTCAAGTCATGTCGCCCCAAAGGTAAATGTCATTTTTCCTTTGTATATTTATGTTATTTAATTTAACTGTACAGTAGATTATGTTACTAATTTTTAATATGTGTATGAAGTCATGATGTTTTTACCTAAGGTTTTTGCACGCGTTGCACGCATTCACTAATTAACATAGGTTTGGATTGCCCGTCATACGAGCAATTCGAGTTACGAGCATAGCCGCTGAACAGATTAAGTTCGTAACACGGGAGCCCACATTCCAGTGATTTGTTAGCGTTTTTTGATGCATTTTATAAAGTGATAATTGTCGATTTTGGAGTATTTACATGTCAAAAGCATCTCTGCTTGAAAGATTCACGTTTACGAAATTAATTGCTTTCAGAAGTCATTCGCTAAGAAAATAAGGAATGCCTTTTGTACTTCTTGTAAAGCGCAATTTCTATGGCTGTTTTCTTTTTTGTTTTCTCTCTGTTCTTTCTGTTTTGTTTGATCAAACAAATTGCATGAGCTTTGAAAGTTGCTGTGAGTTAAAAAAATCGTGTTAAGAAGGCAAAAGCACGGGAAGAAGGCAAAAGCACGGGAAGGTCCATGTTTAAATTTGTGTAGTTCCACTTTACCTGTTGCAATCCTGACCTTGATTTTCACTCATTTATCTGACAAGACACAAATGTTTAACTAGGTCTGCTCTTTGTTTGGATCCAAACACGAGTTCATATTGTCCTTTGCTCGACTAAGTTCTTAAAGCGAAAGCTACCACTTTTTTTCCCACTCCCCACTTGCAGCTTATTGACAGTGGCACATGTCAGTCGCATATGATAGAACCCGAGTTTCCAATTTGAAATTCGACTCAAATGTCAAGCTGGTCTATTTGTGAACGGGCGAGGTGAGAGCAATAATAATAAAAAAAAAAAGACAGGAAAAGTAAAATATAGTTCAGTGTTGCACGAGTTAAAAAAATTAAAAGGGTTTTGCAGAATGCAATTTCGCAACATTTTGCGTATCGGTGTCTTGGTCCACTCGTGCGTTTCTTATTGGCTGAACAATTTAGCGCTTATAATACATTTTGAAAAGAATAAAAAGCAAGGAAATCGTAACGCATGTGAACCATGTTTTTAAATTTTGACAGACAAAAAGTCGCTCGCAGCAGAAATTCAAAGTGTCAGCACAAATGTCCGTTAGGTTCACGTCACTGTCATGCGTGGCAAAACGGTAGCAATCAAAGGCGAGAACTCGCACAAATCGAGTGGAGAGGAATGAGGAGGCTGCTTACCTTCTAAAAGGCGAGCGGAGCGCAGCCGACCCTCGAACAGGCCTAGTCGAGTGGGCGGGGCCAACTAAATTAAAAAGCTCGCTCGATCTTGTCAGCTTTTGTTGTCATGCGGGGTCTTGGTCTTTTTGTCTGCTTTTACCTTTGGGCTCTGGTGACGTCACACGACATCGTAAGTCCACTTGCGTCGGGCATGGCGGCGCCGTTCAACTTCATTGCCTCTAATATTCTCTCGTGTCCTAACAGAAAGTCAAGTGTCAAGAAAATTATGGTAAGTGCCAAACTGTACAAAACAGATGCAAAAAAAAGCTATGCTGAATGCTTGACTGCATAAGATATGACATTTGAAAAAAACGTGCAGGCACAAAGAAAGAAAATGAAGCGCTTTCTGCTTCTGATAACTTCTTCAAACCATGAAAATGAATGTTCTGTTTTCTAACTTGATCCTTATTATACAAGCCGGGCCACGATTGTTTTACCGCAGGTTAGACCGTTTCTACGAGGGATGTCCACTGAAAGATTGGGCCGATGAATGGAAGGAGGGAGGAGCGAAATTTCGTTTTTTTTTTTGTATTACAGTAGTTTCTTTTATTTTATGAAATGATTTTATTTATTTTCCATTTTAAGGACGGCAAATGCTATTGTTTATTTTGTACCTAATGAGCTGCAAAAGTTCACATATATTGCTACAAAAAGATTTTTAAAAAATCATCTATATTTGACACAACATATTCGGAAAAAGCAGAAGAAAATACAGTAAGTGAGAACGTTTCAATGTTCTCGGCCAGAGTTTCTTAATTTTTGTCAGTCAGGGCCCCCTGTTTGTAAATGAAATTCTCCCAGGGCACCCATTGCAAATGTTTTCGGGAACAAATTTAAGAATTAAACAAACAATATTAAGCCAAATATAAGAGGCCTTTTTATTCACCAACATTTTCAATCAGACAACAAGTATATCTGTTTGAGCCATTTATTGTCAATTGCAAATGGCATTTAAAAAATGGGTCAATTTCCCTCAAACATTTAGTGACTAAATAATCAAGCTCTTTGATGATGACATGGATTACGTGGCTCTATCTGACTAATAACAAAATTATTACATTTTTAAAAATATATTCAACTGGTTGAATTGATTGCTTTATTGAAGAGCCATGAACACATTCACAATTTAATATAAAATCAAATTAGATTAACACAAATATATATTTTTTATTAATAACCCAAATGATTTCACGGACCCCACCACTGTCATATGGAATCTAGACTTGTGTGTCTCTCCAGATTTCCCCCCGTCAAGTGAAAACAGTCCATCTCTCCTGATGGACTTGAAGGTGGAGCTGGTGAAAGTTTCAGGAAGCCACATGATCAACGTAAGCTGGGCAATCAGCATCGATGGTAAGGCTTTTAAAAAACAAAAATCTCTTGTTGATTTTTTTTTTGTTTCTTTCTGTTTAATTGCCTACCTTATTATTTGCTCAATTATGGAATGTAGTCTGCTCGGGGAAGTGAACAGAATAAGAAAATCATTGTTCATATTACTATGTATATGACAATAATAGTCTTGAATCTTGAATGACGATATGAAGACTTGTCAAGTTTGATCAAGAATTCATCTTGAGCAAGCATGCGCAGCGGGACCAATGGCTTTTATTTGTGGGCTCTGCGCAGCGAGCGTCAAATATCTGATGGGCACACGCATCAGCGGGACGCGAGTTCACCTCTGCCAATACTTTCCACCTTTGGCCCAGTCAAACCTCAGCTGGACACATCAGGTATGGCGCCAAAAATTCATTAGGCCCATTTGCACGATTGGATGCAGAAAGCATTTCCATTGGGTGTGTTCCGTCCCTCTCATCTAGAAATGGTTTCATTACGTCTTGAATGAAGGGTACGGCTCCACGCTCCAAGTGGCCAACATTCCTTTGCCGCCGTTGGGGAGCGGACCTTCTTACAAGTTGGCCAAAATGCTCACGACTCCACCTGCGCAAAGTAAGCATGCTTTTCTTGAGATGCACTGTAATGGGTCCGTCAAATAATTTAAGTTATTCATAAAAAATACAAATTTGTGTTCATTTGATTTGATTTGATATATCATTGTAGGCAGTGCAAATGTCTTGTTTCAGCATAAGCATTCAGTAATTCTTAGTTTTTATTCATGTATTTATTTTTTCAGGTGTCGCACCAAAGTCGACAAAGTTTCCCACTGGTGAGGGTTGCTAAAAGCATGTGCACATCATTCTAATAATAATAATAATAATGCCCATATTCATCTTTGTCAGCAGCTGAGATCAGTGAGATGGCCACCCAGAACCTCCTTGCAGGTAGGACACAATCATAGCATGCCATGGCAGATCACAAAACAGCACGCACACCCACTTGTATGCTACCGCATAGAGGCGCATGAATAGAAGCTACAGGAGTGACTGGGCTTGACTTGTGCATCCACTAGATGGAGCTGCGCTAAAGGAAAGCATGACAAAGCTATCACATAAATCAGTCAAACTGTATTAAAAGAAAAGAAATCAGCACAACTCTGTTCACTTCTAAAATTAAGAAAGAGTTGTTTTCTTTTTGGAAAGTACTATCTGAAAAACGGGGGGAAAAAAACCCTTTGATTAAATTCACAGACTGTTTAGATCAATGCCAAGACCAATTAAGAGTTTAAAAGAATACAATTAGGATTCACTTCTTACTCTTAATCTTATTTTTCTAATCTAATTGCAACCATAAACTTTCAAATATATTGTTTGATGATTTAAAAACATTTTCTGGATTTATTTTTTGAAATGGTGATTTCTATTACAAAAACTGGCAGGTTTTGTGCCTCATCCTCTTAGAAATTGCCTCAAAATTGGAGCAAAATTTCAAACAGTGTGTTATAAAACTTGTACTTGTAAAAAAATACATTCACAACTGTGGGGCGGCATGGCTCGTGGTGGAGCGGTCGTCTCCCAGCTGAGAGGCAGTGGGTTTGAGCCCCCGACCATCAAGACCATGTTGAAGTGTGAAAACTTGCCCATTGTATAAGGCTCTTTGGGATTTTAAGGTGCACTGTTTGAGCAAATTGAAGGCTTTCATGTGTGCCTTATTGTGTGGAAAACATGGTAACCCTGACCCGATTTAAAAAAAACAAAAAAAACACCTCCATTAATACGCATTTGCATTTGATGGCTGGTTGCAGATCCTAATGAGAACATGAGCAGCATTTATTTAGGATCGGCTGCTTTGATGGTCCTGACTTGCGGATACGTCATCTGTGAGTGGAAAATCCGTGTGCCCATTTGGTGCATTGGGTTTATCGCGGACCAAACCTTTCGCTCATGGTGTCCTTTTGACGCAGATAAACGGCACAGGACAAAGTTGGCAGCGTCCGCGCCTTTAAAAAGGTTAGCGACCTCGGCCCGAGTCCCCACACCGGTCCTCTTGGTTTACCCCCCCGAGAACGAAGCCTTCCAGAAGGTGGTGACGGCCCTGGCGGAATTCCTGCAGGAACGCGCCGGCTGCGGCGTCGCCATGGACGTGTGGCAGCGGGGCGCCATCGCGCGCCTGGGCCCCTTGCGCTGGCTGGCTCAACAAGTGGAAGCCGCGCACCATGTCCTCATCGTCTGCCCGTCGGTGAGTCTCAAGACCCAGATAAGCTCAGGGGTAACCAGATGTTCTAAAGGAAAAAACATGACGTGCCGCTCTGCTTTTGCTGCTCCTTGCGTTGCGTTTTCACAAAATCGGGCTTGTGTCAGAGAAAATGAAAATGGACATATTGATATATAGTAATTGTACACTCAATTCCTATCAGACATGAACACACGCACGCAAGTAGGCACCAAATATTTGGGAAAAGCACCTTACAGGTTTGGCCACCGTACGCATATTTCAGTGGTGCACATTGTCCACTGATCACGTCTTTTCATACGCTTCTCTTTTCATTTCCCTGCTGGGAAATGAAAAACTGAATTGCCAGTCAATCTGTTGAGTGGTGGTTTTGTATTAGGTCAGTTAATACTCTAGGCCAGGGGTCGGCAAACCAAAATGTTGAAAGAGCCATATTGGACCAAAAAAACAAAAACAAATGTCTGGAGCCGCAAAAAAAATTAAAAGCCTTATAATGAAGGCAACACATGCTATATTAGCCTACTATCAAAATGATTGAGTTAACTACAAATACATAATGAGGCTTCATGATTAAATGTTTATTTTTCCTGCAGTGCATCCTGTCGAAAATGACACACCACATGACTACTCTGTTGTGCAATGCCGCCTCAAGTTTAACTTCATTACAATATTAATGAATTATATTTCATTGCTTTGATGAAATTAAATAAAGCAATTTTTTGAAGTTTTTATGAGGATTCGAAAAAACAACAAAATGGAACGGCATAACGTGCCCCTTATCTGGGCAATAAAACGCAGCCTGCATTTATAAAAATAAAAAATCAGCCACATACCTGCATAAACGTGCAGTCTGTTCAATATCGATCACATCACAGGCAATTGAGTATGTTGGCGCTGAATTAATCTCCTTGATTTGTTGATCGGTGCTGTTGCCTGCCATTTTAATCGTTCTTTCCTTCACTGTCTTGGCAGAGAGAGGCGTGTCTTTTTTTGGTATTATCCCGGTTTTGTTTATGAAGTCTGTAAATAGGTGTTCTGATATGTTGATGAATGACTGCATGTCACCATCTGTGTAGGGTTTGCCACGTTTTATTATATCCCAGGTTGCAACGAAACTTGCAGCAGTCATGGAGTTTGGAGATGCAATCCACTTCTTAGATATATTTTTGCGCTCCTCTATATTCTGCAGAAGTAATGCAATCACACTTTTTCATCGCCAACTGGGTACTCGGCTGTAAATGTAGAACGCCTTCCCCGAAAATGTCGTTCCACATTGCTCTTTTTGTTATTTGACAACTTCTCGCTACAGAGCAAACATTCGGGTAGTACTTCCGCATTGACAATGAATGCAAATAATTCGGTCCAAGAAATGTTGAATCCTCTGTTTTTCTCAGCTAATTTTCTCTTTTTCCCTTGTAAACAAGGGAAAAACAAACAGCTGGTTTGTTTACAACGGCCACATGCCTAGCATCCCGCCCTGCTGATAGAAACCCGTGTCGCAGGCTATGACGTAATTCTTCGTTGACAGAAATGTTGAAATGTAGTATTTATTCTACACATTTTTACAGCATTGGAAAACATTAAGGATATTTTTGTCATGTTTGTCCCCCTACAGAAACCTTATTAAAAGGAAAAAAATATTTCTGTCCCCCACCTTTTTCCATTTTCAAACATTTTTGAAAAAGCTCCAGGGAGCCACTAGGACGGCGCTAAAGAGCCGCATGCGGCTCGAGAGCCGCGGGTTGCCGACCCCTGCTCTAGGCTATCCGGGATGACAGTTCAAGCTTTTTGGCTTGGTCTTGTTCAATTTGTAGCCCTGCCCCCGCAGAGGGAGTTGACATGTCTTTTTGTCAAATTCTTCTTCTTCACCTTTTGGCTTCTTCGTCTCTTTTTGCACACTTCTACATTGCTCAGGACTGTTGATCCAAAATACTGCATCTCCTATAATTCCTCTCCCAGTACCTTCACTCTTTCCACGTCTTTCTTTTCATTCACACACATATAGAGTGAACCCTCGTATTGCGGTAGATACGTTCCAGAACCAGCCGCGATAGCTGAAAACCCACAAAGTAGCGCCCCCAATTTTCACAGAAAAAAAACATTAAAAAAAATAAATAAAATTGAAAAGTGTTCATGCCATGCATATTATTTAAGACAAATATTACTGCAGTAATCATTTACTTGAACCTTAAATGATTAAACCTTATACACCAGCTCTCCCCCAACCACCGGTCTGCAGACCAGTACTGGTCCATGGATCAACTGGTAACGGGCCGCGTGGGCTGCCCCCGAAATAATGTTTTAGAAATTATTTAATTTAACAGTTCATACGTTTGTGCTTGATCCTTGTTTTTTTGGCGCCGCTCTTGACACATACATAGTGAGAAGGTTGATGTGATTTTTAGAGCCCCCCCCCCCCCCCCCCCCCCCCCGGTCCGCAATATAAATCTAAAGCATTGACCGGTCTGTGGTGATAAAAAGGTAGGGGACCGCTGTTATACACTGTACAGTTGTGAACTGTTCCCCTATTCTTTTGTAGTCTCGCGCAGCTGCGGTCATAATAGCAGCGGCCCGGACGTTGAATGTAAGTCTAATCTAATTAAATTGGATAGTTTGCACTTGAAATACCGTTTTATTATAAAAAAAAGAAAATCTAGGTTAGAGATTTCCAATGGTCTGGTGCTTGTGTGCCTTTGCTCTTGGTTACGCTTGATGACAGACTCGAATCGTGCCTATGGGGAGGGAGTTGGGGAAGGAGTGGATTAAAACTTCACAGGCACGCACCGTATAACTATGAAGCACATCTCGGCGCTGTTGTTAAGAGGCAGGAGGAAGAGACACTCGACAGTAAGGAAATCTCCTACTAAGATTTCTATGAGAATAAAATGGTATTACAAGTGTAAACTCAACTTTGTTTGGTCATGTACAGATTAGACTTTAATTCAGCGTCTGAGTCACTAATATGACCGCATCCGCGCTAGACTGCAAAAGAAAGGGCTTCACTATCTAATTCTTCCCTCGGCAGTCGGGAATCCAGATTGCTAAAGCAGCTTCCATGCGGATGATCGTTTTATTTCGAGCCGTAACAACTCACTTTGCTGAATTGCCAAAGGTGATGGCAGCCATCTTCAAATGTTCGCATCATAGTTAATGTAGCAAACATTGGGTTTGTTCACTCCCAAGTGGCGGTCCACAACCGCACAACTTCTCCATTCAAGAAGTATCACCTTCTCAACATTTGTCATCATTTTTTGTTGATGTTTAGGCTCAGTACAAGCCTTCGTGGGAGCAGCATGCATGGGAGTTATTGCAAAAGTTCAATATATAATGAAAAGAAAAAAATCCTTGAAGTTGTAAATCATTGTAATGGAAAAAAAAATGGCGGTGGTGAATCTGCTTAAAGGAAAAAAAATCCACGATGTAGCAAATCCATGATAGTGTAACCGAGAAGTAGCGAGGGTTCACTATATTCCGTTTTGCTGTGGCTAACCTTCATTCGTCTCTTTTGCAGGGCTAACCTCAACCACTCTAGCTTCTCCTCCCATTGCCTACTCTCACTACAGATCGCAATGTCATCTGCAGATGAGATTCTTGTCTCACTTTGTCAGTCTGTCCATCACCATAGCAAGTTGAGTTTGTCAAATAAATCAAAATGTTTTCACGTACCCCCTGCAATGCGATCACAGACTAGTATTAATATTGACATTTGTCCTACTCTGTGATTGGCCATTGTGCGTATCTCCAGTCAACTGTGTGAGTACAAAACACACTTTGTTACGCTTCTCCATTTTGAACGTTGAATGCGAGCTTTTTTTTTTTGCTCATGTTCAGAAAACTGAAAATCAATTGGGACAGCAAACCTTGCTGTCCGTCCCGCAGAAATCTCAACGTTGACTTCATTCCCCGTGATTGGTCGACACAAAGAGGAAGTAGTACTCGTTCATGTGAAGTGTCTTCTGAGCTTTATTGTATGAAATCGCTAGCTTATCACCACCTAGTAGGGGTACATGATTGTGAAGGGAATTATATATTTGGTTGTTATCATTGTGTGCTTATTTCTTGTCTAGAATCCTGTGCATTGTTATCCATCTATGCAGTCCTAGTTCATCTCGCCCCAGTCCTTAGATGAAGCTGTTGACGCAGGAAAGTGTGAGCTGAGACCTTGGCCCAGCTGTTGGTGGCGCCCAACTGGCTCTTTTTGTTATGTCTTGTAATGTCCAATGCTTTGCTGAATGAATGAAAAAGCAAATAGGGACCCTTGAGTGACGAAAGATGCTATAGGCAACGCATGAGTATGTACGCCAAGCTTTTTTACCTTTGTCTAGGTGGAGAAAAGTCAATCTTGGTTGGTCTGAGTTACTATTTTGCTGTTTAGCAGCAGGGCTTGTCTTAGTCTACTTTTAAAGATAACCCTGACAATGATCCGCGCCACAAAAGAATGGGGCCAGCCCAATCCATCAGGACGGTCCTGGTTTAACGTCCGGTCACCCTAGGTCAGGGCGAGCATTGGAAAATCATGAGGAAATGCTCCTAATTGATTGTGTTTGCAGTCCACCTGCTCTCCTTCCGTGAAGGCGACAGGAAGAAGCGCCGTCCCCGCCGCGGCTCATGACCTTTACCCCCTGATCCTCAACACGGTGGCAAGCCACGCTAAGAGTTCTGGCCAGCTCGACAAGTTCTGGGTGCTGTGGCTGGGCCGTTGTCAAGACAGGAGCTCCGCTGGGCTGCCTCCAGAACTGAGGACGTGCAAGATGTTTTGTTTACCGAAAAATCTTGACAAACTGTGTCGCGGTTTGCACGCTCAAAGAGCAGACGGCCGCATGAAATGGACTCACGTCTTGGGACCAGGAATCATCCACCACGGGTGTGGGAATATGCTCAAGTTAAGAGACTCGATTGACAAACTAAGTGGATGTTTGTTGAGTTGTGGAGAGGCAGTGGTGTTCGATTCTCCCATCATTTCTGTTTGAATGTTTTTAATGACATCACTTCAGAACATTCCATTCATGTTTTACGGAAATGTGCGCCTATTTATTGTGAATGACACTTTTTGGTTTTGTGTGAACCCCGCCACTTTTGTCTGAATGCAGCAATAGGCCAAGATCACTGGTGTCAAAGTAAGGTCCTCATCATCTTGCATGATTTTAGCGGTCTCTCCCCCAAACACCCGATTCTCATGATTTGCTCATCAGCGCACGGGAGCGTGAAAATCGTTTAATCGGGGTTAGTTTGACACCTGCAATGTCGTTTACAGGCTTAAACCTTGGAGGAAAAAAGGACCTTTGTTTTTTTTATTTTACAATGCAAATAACATAACACCAGGGGATACAAACTACTAAGAGTCAGTACAACGCAATATCAAATATATTAAAAAGATTAAATACATAGCAGGTTTTAATAGCTATCAAATTATTAGAATATTTTATGGTTTTAATGGTTTGACCTCATTGACAAAGGCAGAGATTAGTTTTTGATTCGTGTATCTGCATTTGTGGTAAAGCCTTTTAGTTAAGAAAAGTAAATTGAAAAAGTGAAGAAGAAAAATTTGTGACGCCAAGCAATTCGTGTTCAGAGCAAACACAGGTAGAAATGAAAGCGCAAACATTGAGACCAAAACAAATGAAGCACGTTATGCCTTTTACAAAGCTCCAAATTGATCCCAGGTTGCAAGCCTTCGTTCATTTTTTGCAATTCCCGCGCCACAACTGGATATAAAATGGCGAGTAAAATGGATGATTGGTTTTTTGTTTGTTTTTTTTTTAAAGATATTTTTTCCAATATCGTAAATATGCGCGCATGTTTGTGTTCTGTTTCCAATGAAGCTCGTTGCAAAGAGGGAGGGACTTGTTTAGTACCGCTAGAACAAACACGGAAGTGATGACACCGGGGTGAAGCCTTACTTTTAGCGTTGGCATTTACGGAGTTTGGGGCGCGCTCATCCAGCGGATTAAGACCTCGAATATGACCCAAGCAGAGAGAGAGCTAGAAAACGGCAAGGAAAAAGACAGAGAGCGCGACAAGGAAAGGGACCAGCGGGGAGTAAAAAGACCCATTGCTCCGCCGAGCATCCCGGAACCCCTCCACGAGGTGAGCCTGCAGCGTTGGCCTTCCATTGTCATATCACAATGTCATATGAATGTGCGGCGAAATTGCCTCGCTGCTGCTGGTCGGACGTGCTGAGTACGCTTGTGAAATCAGTCCCAGCAATAATTCCGATGTTGCGGCTTCGGTTCCGGTGTTAGTTAAACTGACTCCCTGGATTAACTGGCTCCTAATTCCAGATGTGAGTCGAGTGTTGAGATATTATGTTTCCTGACTGCAGATTCGTCACAAGCAATGTGGAAATAATTAAACGGTCTAACCTGTCCGTTCATCAATGAACACTCGAAACAACGCTGCTCCTTTACAACTCTAGGAAATCTAAAATGAATACAAATAAGTGTCTCGAGTGGGACTCCACGCGGAGGAATAAAGAAATGACGCACCCGAAAATACTTTACCGACAACGCTACTCAGTTTTGCACGCGCAAATGTTATAACTGTTGACCTAATCAAGTGCGAATCTAACACTGTCTTGCCAAATTTACTTACGTAGCCATCAAGTCAAGAAAGCCTCCTCGCCCTAAATATTTCTTTCAGATGTTTTTCCCTTATATCAAAGCCATGTCTACGTGCAAGAAGGGACTTGATGTCTTTATAGGTTTGGCCAATACGAAAAAAAAAAAAACAATAGACCTCTCCCAGTGTGTGCTCAGGGTGCTCCATCGCTGTGTTTAACTTCCGGTTTATTGATGGGAACTAGGACTGCGAGCTCTCGCAATAATTATCCCGCAACACTACTGCGTGAGCTCGCAAAAGTATTGTGAGGTTAGTATTGTGAGGTCTCGCAATATTTTTTTTTTCACCATGTAGCAGCGAGTGGTCTAGCGCAGTGGTCCCCAACCCCCGCGTGGGCTGCACCCGAAATAATGTTTTGGAGATGATTTAGTTTAATGGTACGCGTGCACCGAACGCGAACGAGGCGAACAAGCGGAGCGTTTTGTATTGTAGTCAATGGAGTTCGCGTGACTGGTCGCGAATGCACGTCGGGCGACGCGAATGGATGCCACCGTTTTGTCCAAACAGTTTTCCACATTGCTCGTGACGATTCTGCCGACAGAAAACGTAAAACATGTCGATCGAGCCGTATATCTGGAACAGGGAGCTGGTTGAGTCGTAAGAGCAGTTGGGGCTAACATGCTGTATCCTCTACGCTGAACAGCAAATCCAGAGCAACTTTGTCATCGTCATCCACCCCGGATCGAGGACGCTGCGCATCGGCCGAGCCAGCGACAACCTTCCGCTGGCACTCCCACACGTGATCGCGCGCAGACACAAGCAGAGCGGCCAGACTAAATACGAAGACGCCTGGCTTCTCAGGGATGGCCTCAACGTACGTACGACAAAGTTGTTCCTTTGAGCGCCTCCTCTGGTTGCTTGGCCTCATTGTTGCTCCTCGTGCTCTGTGCCAGAAACCCGAGAGTTATGGGCAGAGGCAAAACGGCCTGAAAATGGTGGACCAGGCCATTTGGTCCAAGAAGATGTCCAGTGGAGTAAGGAGGACGCCCGCCTCTGCCGAGCAGGTCTGTGTGTGTGTGTCAAGAACCCATCTTGGCAGAGAAACTGAGACTATTACCTTGTTGTGGTTGCTATAGCATTTTAATAGCTGTTGACTCTTGTACACGAGCTTCACTGCACTGTTTACTATTCATGACCTTAAAGTTCTTACACTTAGGAAAACAAAATAGAACAGAGCACAGACATAAAAAATGACTATAAAACAAGATAAATGACCAATAAATGACACGAGCACCGTGTCACGAGGTAGAAATCCGCAATGGAAAAGTTCTCTCCGGTGTGCGTTTAGGCTAGAGCGTACAACTGCCAGATCCGTCCCGCCGTTCTCGACACCAGCTCCAGGGTCACGTGGACCAACACATCTCACCAGCCCCCTTTTTTGATTGGAGAAGAGGTACGCGCAAGGGGTTGGGGGAGAATTAACTTGTGTGCCGTCACCTTATTGTCTCTGCCTCTTCCCACCAACTGCGCGGCAGGCCCTGTATGTGAAACCCACAGACTGTTACAACATCCACTGGCCTATAGTTCGAGGTAAACTCAACGTGCACGCTGGTCCCGGAGGCTCGCTCACTGCTGTTCTGGCTGACCTGGAAACCATCTGGAGTCATGTGATTCAGAAGAACTTGGAGATCCCGCTCAAAGACCTAAAGGTGGGAAGCATCAGAAACGTACTTCCATCCAGTATTAGACATATCCATCCATCCAGTTAGTTAGTTAGTTAGTTATTCATATCCATCCATTGGTTAGCTACATCCGGTTATTAGTCATATCCATTCATTGGTCAGCTAGGTTCTTTTTCCCAATGAGGATTTTGTGACTTTTGACAGTATTACCGCTGCATCCTTTTGGTGCCTGACATCTCCAACAGGCAGCACGCCAAGGAGATGGTATCCACGCTGCTGCTCAACATGGGCTTTGCAGGTACTCGCCACGCCCTTGCCCATTTACAAATGTGGCTTCCTTTCATGCGTGTTTGCGTTGCAGCAATCGTGGTGCACCAGGAGTCTGTGTGCGCCACGTTTGGTAGCGGCTTGAGCAGCGCCTGCGTGGTGGACGTGGGCGACCAGAAGAGTAGTCTCTGCTGTGTAGAGGATGGTGTTTCCCATCGCAACTCCAGGTCGGGTGCTTTTGCTGTGTGCTAATCACAAGAAGCAAAGAAGCCAACTCCTTGCTTTTGTTGGCCGTGCGTTGGAAATTGATGACACTTAGCTCTAGCTGTCAAAGATTTTTTTTTTTGAATGATGCGTAATATTTTTGTTGTTCTGTCCTGTAAATTTATTTATTTATTTATTTATTTATTTTGTCCTTTCCAAACTTGACAGGTTGTCTTTGGCATACGGAGGTGCGGACGTGACCCGCATTTTGTTCTGGCTCCTACAAAGGGCAGCTTTTCCATACAGAGAGTGCCACTTGGCCAACAGACTGGACTGTCAGCTACTCCAACACTTAAAGGAGACGCTCTGCCATCTGGACCAGGTCGGTGGCTCAACCAATAATAATGCTTACATTTATATAGCGCCTTTCCAGAAACCCAAGGCACTTTACAAAGCACAGCACTATCACGCTGGTCTTACCAGTGGTGGGATACTACATTGCGTAGCCACAGCCGCCCTGGGGCATGCTGACAGAGGCGAGGCTGTCATCCCGCGTCATACAGCCCCTCCGACCAACCACTGGAGGCAAGGTGGATGAAGTGTCTTGCCCGAGGACACAACAGCACGTGACTCTGACAGAGCAGGGATCGCACAGCCGATCATTAGGTTACTAGACGACCCCCTCGTCTGAGCCACGGCCGCCGCAGTCAATGACATCATTAATGGCTTTGGCAAATAATTGTTTTTTTAAAATGTTGTCCATTTTACTTGCATGAGTTCATTATCAGTAGTTCTAGGATTGTTTGCAGTATGAACTTGGTGCTGTCAAGTTTACAATATCGTCATTTAAGGACAGCAAGTTGTTTTAACGTGGTGAAAGTTCATCGCTTTGTGTCTGGCCGCTTCCAGAAGTCATTGACGTTTTCACTCATGCCTTACTTTTGGCTGTGGCGAAGAATGATAAATTGTGGCATAAATTGCTTCATCTGATGAATATATAAAGGATAAATGCAGTAAATACATTGATAAAAATAAATATTTTGCGATGGGCTCTGCGCATTCAGAATTCAGAGCACAATGCGCTTTAAAAAGAGCCCATCGCAAAATATTTATTTTTATCAACGTATTTACTGCATTCATCCTTTGTATATTCATCAGATGAAGCACACTGTAAAAAATCCGTGAAGCAGCGAACCCGTGAAAGATGAACCGCGATACAGCGAGGGATTACTGTATATCAAAAAAGAATCAATGGGAAAAAAACACTAGAGCTGAAATTTCCAACAGAAGATTAGGACATGTCAAAATGCAACGATTCTGACATTTCTATGTGATTACAGCTGAACGTGTGAGATTTTGTGTGCAAAAATAATTTTGGACGATATAAAATCATTATTAAAATTTTTCAGATGCATTTTAACAAAATTTCTGACATTGATTTTTGCAACATTCTGTTGAGTGACGGTCAAATTATGTCAGCAAACAGAAAATTCTTTGTTGAAGTGTGTTTCACCTCAAGACAGTAGGTGGCGTTAGAGACCAGTCAATAGCTTAGTTGTCTTGAAGTGTCATCATCACGTCACAGACCACACCGTTTTCAATTTTTTTTGGGTGTTAATAAATTTAACCTACATACAGTACGTATGGATAGAAGGGATGCCACTGAGTGGTTGAATATTTATTTTTTAAATAAATAACTTCAATTATTACGCCTTTAAAAGCATTTACAAAATTAAGGGAAAAATGCAATGCGTACCGTTTGTGAAGTGTGTGCACAAGATTTAAGCTTGCCGATGGTGCAAAGTCTAGCGAAAGGCAATAGCATACGTGGGTGATGTCACCGTGTTTGTCGAACTTCTTGAAAATCTTTTCTAGGACATATGCGGACTACAGGATCACGAATTCCAGACGCGTTTTCCAGACGCTCCGGCTCTTCTCTTCCAGGTTCGCTTAGGGGATGAGAAATTACAGGTACTTGGGTCATGACGAGTCCATTTTGGTTTGGCTGCCACCTGTCTAGACTCGTTGTCTCGCGTGCGACAGGCGCCCATGGGCCTGTTCTACCCCAGCATGTTTGGCATTGTGGGTCAGAAGATGACGTGGCTGCAATACCGCTCCCAAGGCGACCCGGAAGACCCGCATGACGAGCTCTATTTATTGGCCACGCACAGCAAACAAGATCAGGTAAAAGATTACTTGAAATGGACACGCTTTCAATCAGTCATGTGTGGCAATGGGAAAATGAAGCCTGGTGAAGCACTGCACTTTTTAGCTCCTCTGAATGGCACTCTTGCTTTAAAGATTCAGTGGAAATGGCAAACATAGCCTTTATCTTTCAAACCGGAGAGCACAAAAAGATGGCAAGTGCTTCATGAGCTTCGGGTAAGCCGGTTCTAATGAGAGCTGACCGGTGATGGCACATTTTCTTGCAAAGCTGTGAAATGAGATGTATGCAAATAGTCCTAAATGTTGCTCTCTATCTGTGTATGTCGTTCAGCATCAATACCAACTTTTATCATTATAAAAGGGAGCCAATAAACGTCCGCCTTACGCCTAAAGGGACCCGTGTTCGAATCCAGTTGGCTCTTGCCTTCCTGTGTGGAGTTTGCATGTTCTCCCCAAGCCCATTCTCTCTGGGCACCTTCCTCCCACCCTCCAAAAACATGCATGGCAGGTGTATTGGACATACTAAATTGTCCTTAAGGTGTAATTGGGTGTGTGAATGTTGTTCGTCCCTGTGTGCGCTGCAATTGGCGAACAACCTGTTCAGGGTGTCCCCCGCCTACTGCCCAAAGCCAGCTAGGATAGGTACCAGCAAGCCTGCGACCTGCGTGAGGACAAGCGGCGACAGAAAATGTGATGTTTTATACCCATCTAGATGACGCCCTCGGTTAAAAGGTGAACTGATTTAGAATTTCTAGTTGGAGCTATGGGCTGCAAGGCTGGGATTAGTCACAAACCGCTCCGATAACCGATAAATTCTTCACAGCAGTCGATACCATCCAAAATTGAGCTACCTGTTTTAAAAATGACTTTTCAATTCAAGTTTGTTTCCGGCTCCCAAGGAGTATTTAGATAAATGAATGATGACCTCCCCCAGAATTGTGTGAGTGGTGTGTGACTAATCCCGGCCTCGCAGCCCATAAGGCAGCCCGATCGCGAAACATCCGAACGCCGAATATTGGCCGCTCTCTTGGAGCGGTTTTACGATCTCCAACTAGAGATTCTAAATCAGAAGTTCACCTTTTAACCGAGAGCGTCATCTAGACGGGTATAAAATATCACGAGTGGTTGGTTTACCCGCCGCGACAAGTTTGCCCCGTCTGTCAGTCCTTTGCTGATTCCAACAGGTGACGTCCTACTTTTGAGAGGATTTACCACAAAAACCCACAAAAGCAGGAATGCCGAGACCTCGAGTTGTGTGTGGGGCTCTTTTTTTCTTGCCAGTCTTCCAAGTCTGCTTCAGAGCGCAAAGCACTCTCAAGACAAAGTGCAGCTTTGGATGCCGACCCGTCGGGCGCCCAAGGGGGCGCAGGGGAACTTTCGGAGGCACCCAGGGGAAGCGGCGGCGCAACGCAGGTGGAGACAGAGATGGGGGGGCCTCAGGGCGAGTGCCTGACGGCGGAGGCTGAGGAGCCCCCGTCTGCGCAGCAGTCCAGGAGGACGGCCATCCTCAACCAGTTTGAGGGCAAAGCTCTCGGCCTGGACAAGGCCATCCTGCATAGCATCGACTGCTGTGGTAGGTAGGGGAAAAAGACACTCGCACCAGACACAAGGCACGAGTAAAGCAGCGGCGTCTTGTCTCGTCTCGTCTCGGGACAGCCTCGGACGAGACCAAACGAAAGATGTACGGCTCCATCCTGGTGGTGGGAGGCGGGCTCCTTTTTGATGGCACACAGGAGTTCCTGCTTCACCGCATCATCAACAAGATGCCGCCTTCCTTCAGAAGGCTGGTGGACAACGTGGAAGTAATCACCAGGCCTAAGGTAAATCTGGCTCGCACACCCACGCCTGAATAGGCTAAACAAAAGAACGTGTTTGTAGTCGGAAAATCTGAATTAGAGTGTTGCCAAACATTTGACTGGGACTGCACATCCTTTTCCGGTCCTTGTCAAGTAGGAATGAGCGTCGGACGTGCAATTGCACATCCATTCCGCCGGGTGGCGCTCTCACTGCCAAACTGTGCCAGAGTCTGAAATGTTTTAGCGATTAACGTGATTTGGGAATAAAAAGTACTCGTACCTTTTTCTTTAGGTTAAAATGTTGAAGATATTTTCATGTCCCACATTAATTTGAGGTGATTGAATGTTGAAGTATCAAAACGGTTCAGCTGGTCCGAAATGTTTCTGGTTTAATGGTTCTTGAAGGTCTTTTAGAGCTTCAGACTAACCTGAAGAAATCCAGGAAAAGGAAACATTTGTTGGAAGTTGATTTATATTGGTTTTTGCTATGGTTCATTTTTGGGATACTTGGGAGAATCTTTCAGGATAAATGATTGTTTATTGTCAATGTTTTGTCTTTCCTTGCAAAAAATAATGGAGAAGCACTGTGTTGAAATGCTGTAGGACATGGACCCCCGACTAATATCATGGAAGGGTGGAGCGGTGCTGGCCTGTCTAGACACCACACAAGAAATGTGGATCCACCAGAGAGAGTGGCAGCGGTTCGGCGTTCGGATGTTTCGCGAGCGGGCTGCCTTTGTTTGGTGAAAGCGCGTCTGTTCGTGCAAATTGAAGGACGAGACGAAAAAAGAAACGCAGTATTTACATTGCTACAATCATTCCAGGAAATCACAATGTCCGCTTATTGGTGAACTAATTTTAGGACTCGTCTGGTATGCTAATATTGAGATTTGTTTTCTAAATAAAACAGAAGGGAGATGTCATGAAAGGGAAAGTGTGTAAGATTTAGACCGCAGTGTTCATTTGCTCATTCTCAAAAATTCAAACGGAAAGATGCATATTACAGTAACATTTGGATAACAGCTTATTTTTAAAGAATTTTATTTTTGTGAAGCACGCTTCTGCATGTAATCATCAACTCCAGATACAGCATCAGCAACATGAAGTCCAATAGAGGAAAAGAAAGCAAAGTGAAAATAATGAGCTGCCAGATCAACCAATCTGGTTCCTATTAGTAGGAATTCCCAAAAAGGCGTCAAAAAAACCACAGGAAGCAGTGGCAGCTCGGGAATTGGGCTCTCGCCACTTAGACTAGACGTTGGGCCCCGGCCTACACACCCAGGTGTAGGCCTTTACCTGCGTACACACGCGCGCGCACACACACAAAAGTTCAGTTCATTCAATATGGTTGAGTAATCCCAAAGATGCACCTGCACAATCGGGAGAAGAGCTAAAATAACAAACTCCGGACTGTTACAATTTTGAGCAAATTAAAAAAAATAATAATTTCAAGGTTTTATTTTGCTAGTCAGCAGTAAAATGTTCAAATAGTCTCCAATTTGATTACTGCTTTTTACGTCTACTCGCCGTGGACCGAAAATGACATGGCTTGTGCGCTAAGCGCGAGCAATGATCAATCGTGGTGCAGCTGTTTGGTCACGTGACATTCCCAAGCTGAACCCTGATCGATTGGTCTTTCAGTGAACCTTGAGCACACGAGATGGCAATTTCGGTAGAAGGCAAGTGAAAAAAGGTGTAGCAATTGTGCGTGAGAAATAACTTGGTTACCAATTGAACTCATTTGCTCCCAACGACATTTTTCTCTCTCCTGATTTGCTAGAGTCCAGACATTCAAATCCAGGTACTTATCTACTTTTTTTTTATTTTTGAGTGTTAGACTCGAGGCCAAAATGGCTAGGACAAAAAAAAAAGTCAATTCTAAGCATAACGTGACATGTCGTGCTTGACTACTTGTTCAGAATCTTGGTTTCACCATTTCAAACACTGTATTTTGGGAATGACAAGCTAATTTGATTTACTGCTGTAATCCTAAACCGCCATACTAAAAAGTTCCCAAAAAGTGAATGATGAAATGCAAGTTATTGTGCGCTCACCTTCCTCATCCTCCTCCCCCCATGGGTGGAGGGTTGGGCCCACCCCCAAAGTTGATCCTTCCGATCCGCCTTCGGCCACCGGGCGGCCCCGGAGGACTGCGGGAAACGGAGTGGCATTCGATGAGACCGTTGGATCAAAGGAAAGCGATTGGGATGAAGTGGGCCTGGATGCCACGAGAGCCCTTGCTTGTGCTATGGCCGCTTGCTTTCCTTTCCACAGCGCGGAAGCCACAAGGAAATTTGGAACAAGCTCAATAAAAGCAAGGACTTTAAAAAACCCCGGAGTAGATTAAACCAGCTTGGCCTTTGGCGGGACGCAAGCTTTACCCTTCAGCGTTATTTGTCCATATTGGTTTTTTTTTTCTTCGTTTTTTTCTGTTTTTCATCAAAGAAAAAGCATTGGAAAAACTAGGGAGCTAATATCCCAGGATAGTAAAAACGTGTAAGTTCAAAATGGCACTACACTGCAATTTCTAACTTATTGCAAACAGGTGTAATAATGCCATTTTCTGGCACATATACTCCCATTATAAATCATCATTTTTGGTATGCTGTAAACCTAATGTGTTATAATGCATTTTCCGTAATTACAGACGCAATCACTTTGGCGAGTCTGCAATATGGAAATAGAGGAATTTGTGTGTTGAGAGTCTGAACACTCAGAAGTCACTAGAGGGCGCCATGGACCAAATACATGAATTCATTGAGAAGCCCGCTTAAGATATGTAAAAAGTGGATGCGATTGGCACGGTTGGCATGACAAACAATTTGGTGTGGATGTGTCTAAACTCACTTTCAGTCTATTTGGGCATTGATATTTGCAATTTTGCACGTGTGCACAAGACAATAAACAGGTACTGCCCGCAAATGCAAAAAGAAAAAAAAAAACCCACTTGTTTAGTGTTACTGTTTGAATGTCAACTCTTACTGGGTGGATGTTTGAATTTCTTTACTCTCATCGGTTCTGGGCATTCCGGGGGGTCTTTGTTCTCGCGACAATCACTATTTTGCATTTTCACATGCCATCACAACACTGTCCAAATCAGCAACGACAAAGCCAAAAGGTTCATAGCATCGAAGCTTCATTGCAACATGGCGAGTCAACAATATGGAAATAGAGGGTGAGAGACATGGTTCTCGTGCCCGCTACACAGCGCCCTCCACCAAGCTCTGAAACGGGAAGAACCGCCTTCTGCCGAAGGCTTGGTGGAGCAGGCAGAGCAGCGAGCTGGACCCCTGTCTAAGACTAAACAATGAAGCCTTTGCACAAAGCCACTTCGGGCTTCAGACATCTGTGCAAAATGTGGAACTTACATTTCCAAAAACCACATGAAGACCCATTACATGAAATGTTAAATGTGGGGAAAAGTAGTTTTAGTGTTTCGTTAGTCGTCGTCCTTCGTTTCAGTAACCGGTGTTTTGTGTTCATGAATTCTGCATATTGTTAACCATCAATTCTGTCATCAAATCAGTTATTGTCACTTTTTCACCACCTTGTTCTAAAAAAAATCTATTGTTACGACTTTGACTTATCCAAGGATGTAATTATGTCACATAAAATATTTTAGTTTGATTTATATATAGGATATATAGCATAGTTAGTATTGCTGTTAGCATAATACTGCTATTATTGTCCACAGGGGGCAGGCATCATACAAAAAAACAAAAAAACTATATATGTATAGCTAGGTCTGATGCTACAGAACATTTTGAGTGGTTGAATGTGAAAAAAAATTCAGAAATAACATCACACTTCAAAGGTAAGCCATACTTTGGGCAAAATCACAAGAATTTAGTTGGATTTAAAACTGCCATTGTGCAAAGACAAACAAAAATAAGAAAGACATACCCTCTGCCATCAGAAAAGCGCGATGAAACACTATGGCCATCTTTGGTCAGGTCAGGCTGAATTATTGTTTTGAAACTGAAAAAAGAAACAAAAAACAAAAGATGAATATCATATAACCACACAACAACACATGTGCAAGTTGTATTTGGCAAATTTCAGACAAATAAACATGGGTTACATCTCTTTCAGAGTAGCCTTTATTACCATTTGTAAAATTATCTATCATACGACAGCAGTTCTAAAACGGGGGTCCATCAAGAACCAGGGAGTACTCCAAATTTTAAACAAAACAAACATGCAAAAATCCTTTAAAAAATAATGGTTGAATTGTTTCAGGAAAACAGAAGTTTATAAAACGATATTTATGTTCAGTAGGTTATTCAATATCATTACTTTAAAAAGCCAGATTGTTCCCCATACTGGAATGGTTCGAACCACTTGTCACATGCCACCTCTTGCTACCTGTTTAGTTAATAATTTATTTTTATGAACAGATTACTATCAACCCAAAATTACATTTTCAGTTGAATGTTTTCCTGTGGACAAATATTTATTCATAAATCTTTCTTTTTGAGAAAATCTCTGACACTTATGTTTTTGTGGACAAATATTTGTTAACAATTAAGTTATTAATTTTTTTATTACCGGACCTCTACTGTAATCCCAAAAGAGGGCGCTTTATGTTTATTTTTTTTTCTGTGGACAAATACCGTTTTATAATTTTTATTTTTGAGAACAGTGGGCCCCCGGTTTACGAACTCCCTCTTTTACGAACTTTTCATCTTACGAACGTGGACCGTGGCGTTTTTTGTCCCCCTCTTACGCACAAACCTTTCGTTTTACGAACAATCCAACATGTCCCAACATGCCAGTCAATGTGTCAGTACTATTTTTTTTCCCTTTGCTACATCATCTAAATCAACTGTTCTACATTTCACGCTAACGCCGATATGCTATTGCTCTTACAATGTCACAGTCACTGTCTCAGTCACGGTGTCAGTCACAGAGATGCCGATATGCTATTGGTCGATTAAACCGGGGGCCCACTGTACTTTTGTTTCTAGTGGACCCCATCCCAACACACACATACTGTACAGTATTTGTATACTGTAAATGTGTATGTACATTTATACATACTTATGTGTGTGTGCAGTATATGTATGCATACATTGAGTTTGCAGCTTCAATGTCCATATCAGGGACGGCTCGCGTAAATACTTTGTCAAATGAAGGATCACCTGATAGGACGATATTTCATTTGGTGTTTATTCCTTTTAAGTGAAAAATCAGTTATAAAAAATGCAATACAACTCTCCGCGTCTGCTTCCAGTGCACTTCAGCTGAGCTGGCATAAAGGGGTGGAAAACAAAAATGCTATTAACCTAAAGTGTCCACACATGAATAGTTTTACGGCTATGATGCATTTCTGATAATATGGGAAATTAACCTCTTACAACACATTCAACACAACTCCCCAAAACGTAGAGTAACATAGAGTGCAATAAGAGCCCCTCAACATATATATATATATATATATATATATATATATATATACTGTATGTATTTATATATATATTATTGAAAACTAAATAATCAAAATCAGCCATCACTTTTGAATTTCTGATTAACATAATTATTAAAAAAAAAAAAAAAAACTAATGAAACAGGCCTGGACAAAAATGATGGTACCCATAACTTAATATTTTGTTGCACAACCTTTTGAGGCAATCACTGCAATGAAGCGATTTCTGTATTTGTCAATGAGCGTTCTGCAGCTGTCAACAGGTATTTTGGCCCACTCCTCATGAGCAAACTGCTCCAGTTGTCTCAGGTTTGATGGGTGTCTTCTCCAAATGGCATGTTTCAGCTCCTTCCACAGATGGGATTCAGATCTGGGCTCATGGAAGGCCACTTTAGAATAGTCCAACGCTTTTCTCTCAGCCATTCTTGGGTGTTTTTGGCTGTGTGTTTTGGATCGCTGTCCTTTTGGAAGACCCATGACCTGCGACTGAGACCAAGCTTTCTGACACTAGGCAGCACATTTCTCTCCAGAATGCCTTGATAGTCTACAGATTTCATTTTACCTTGCACACATTCAAGACACCCTGTGCCAAATGCAGCAAAGCAGCCCCAAAACATGACTGAGCCTCCTCCATGTTTCACCGTAGGGACAGTGTTATTTTCTTCGTATGCTTGGTTTTTGAGTCTATGAACATAAGAGTTGATGTGCCTTACCAAAAGCTCCAGTTTGGTCTCATCTGTCCAAAGGACATTCTCCCAGAAGCTTTGTGGCTTGTCAACATGCATTTTTGCAAATTCCAGTCTTGCTTTTTTATGATTTTTTTCAGCAGTGGTGTCCTCCTTGGTCGTCTCCCATGAAGTCCACTTTGGCTCAAACGACGACGAACAGTGCGATCTGACACTGATGTACCTTGGCCTTGGAGTTTACCTTTAATTTCTTTGGAGGTTGTTCTGGGCTCTTTGGATACATTTCGAACAATCCGTCTCTTCAATTTGTCATCAATTTTCCTCTTGCGGCCACGTCCAGAGAGGTTGGTTACTGTCCCGTGGGTCTTGAACTTCTGAATAATATGAGCCACTGTTGTCACAGGAACTTCAAGCTGTTTAGAGATGGTCTTATAGCCTTTATCTTTAAGATGTTTGTCTATATTTTTTTTCGGATGTCCTGGGACAATTCTCTCCTTCGCTTTCTGTTGTCCATGTTCAGTGTGGTACACACCTTTTCACCAAACAGCAGAGTGACTACTTGTCTCCTTTAAATAGGCAGACTGACTGATTATGAGTTTGGAAACACCTGTGATGTCAAGGACACACCTGAGTTACTTATGTCAGTCTGGTCAAATAGTTTTCAATCTTTTAGAGAGGTACCATCATTTTTGTCCGGGCCTGTTTCATTAGTTTGTTTTTTTAAATAATTATGTTAATCAGCAATTCAAAAGTGATGGCTGATTTTATTTAATTTTCAATAAATTTTTATTTATTGTTACTTTTCTAAGTTTCAAGTGATTTCAGTGAGAATTGTGGGTTTTTCCTTCCTTAACTGAGGGGTACCAACAATTTTGTCCATGTGTGTAATTCATACACACTAACAGTTCTTATCTTTGCAGTGGTTGATGAATGAATATACTGTTCTGTATGATTACGAATGCGTGTAAAATGCGATCGAACGGAAACAAGCTGCACTCAGATGAGAAGGGAGCTGAGTGCAATATCGCTTGCATCTATGAGTCTTTTTACATCAATTCTTTTGTAAGTGTGCATACTCGTAACGGTCATCATTGAGTTCAACGCATAAGAGCCCGGGGTGGTGTAAGGTATGAGTTTAAATTTACGTGAATAAAAGACGATCGCGACGATGTGAAGTTGCTTCCCCGGAGCCAGTTAAAATGGACGTATTCAAACGAAACACTAGATTAACTTGTGACCCCGCTGGGACACCTGTTCATCTCTACAGGTTTTCGCAAACAGTCCTGTGGCAGCGACTGGTCGAGCGGGTAACTTCACTGGAAATGCGACATTTGTTTATTCGTCCTCGCGGGTTCCAATCTCGCAAGGAGCACTTATTTTTATTCGTTTTAGATTTTTACTGTGTTTACATTTTCCTGCAGCTAATTAGATGTTGAAAACTAATCACTTTGTTTCATGTGTTTATTGATGAACAAGACAGACAGTTAATCAGTTTCCACGTAGCTTGTGACGAATCTGCAGTAAGGAAACAGAAAATATGTCAACAATCAACCCACATCTGGAATCGGGAGCCAGTTGAACTGTAACACTGCCTCTCTGTATTTACATTATTTTTTATTAAATATTCGCGATTGACAAAAACTTTGAAGACTGCAATAGAGAGAAGTTACAACCAGCACGATTTTTAGGACCCAAATAAAAAAATCAAGACTTTTTCAAGACTTTTTTAAGTTATTTTCAAATTTGAAATTCGATGCTTTTAAGACTTCGCGGGAACCACGTGTTTTAGTAAATTCAATGAAAATTAGTCAGGAGAATATTGAGATAGGGAACATTATGAATCTCAAGTTTTATGACTTCATATTTGGGCGTGGCCTTTACACCACCTCAAAGTCCGATGTCTGGCCAGACAGTTAAAATTTAATATAATTTGACAAAGACGATCTTCTCTAAATTTCATTTCATGGGAGTACAATGCTAAACACACTTTTTTTCCTCGTAGTGCGGGCGCCACCTGGTGGCAGCAAAAAGTTACATTTTCATTTATTTGTACATTGTTGAGCCTGTCGAAGTAATTTCACTGAATTGTTTTCCAACAGGCCTTCAGACACACCTAATTTCCTCCACCAAATATTACGATGTTTTGATAATGGCCGTGGTCTATACAGCAGTGCTCTTTACGACGATTTAACATAACAGTAAATGTTGATGTAGTTTGACCCAGATGATATCATCTTGTCACGACTTCACTCGTTGAATGAAAGTCAATTCCTACAGACATCAACAAACATATATTCCATCGTAGAGCTAGAATCACCTTGTGGCAGAAACTGATTACAGATTACTGATTTTGCGATTCCAATTACTTAGTTGAGCCTGTTGAACAAATGCTAATGAAAATTTGACCTTTTCTAAAACATTCACTTCTACTGTTCGTCTGCATATGCACAAATACATTCATACCCAAATACGTTCATACCTCGAACTGTTCATACTTCAACGTGCTCAGGTCTGCAAGGGCCCGTTATAGCTGCTCTAGTTATTATTTTTTGTGGACCAATACAAATTAAGTTTGCAAAGTTCTAAAGTTTACTAAATCAGTCAGTGATGGCATGTTTTAAGTTTTTTTTTTTTTTTTTCCAAAAAAATAATACTTAGCACTGTTTAAGGGGTACTTGGCTGAAAACATGTAATAAGGGGTACATCACTGAAAAAGAGTTGAGAACCACTTGCCATACAACAAGATTAACTTTAGCTCAACGTTAAAAATAAAAAGTGTTAGCTATAAAACACACAATGAATAAATACTGGTATATGCTTTTGGAAACAGAAGACTTTGGCGTTATATTTGTGCTACAATTGCGAGCGCGCTAAAAAACATTTTGAGCACAGAAAATAAAACCGAGCAAGTAAAAACGGATTTTGAGCGCAGGAAAAACACTATTGAGCGCATAATGATAAGAGTTTGAGCGAGCGCCAATGGATTTTAAACACAGAAAAAGAAGTTGCTCGCTCAAAATTCCTTTTTGCTCGCTCGCAATAGCCCTCTCTCGCTCAACATCTCGCCCTCGATACTCCTCCCTTCCTCGCTCAACATCACAATTGCTCAACATCTCGCTCTCGCTCGCTCAAGTTGTCCTCTGCGTGCACTCAGTTCTGCTCACACGTTACTTTTGTGCCGCAAAACCCAAGTCGATGTGATGCACTCTCATTTGCTCGTTCCAGTGAACATAACAAGCAATCTCATAGGATACCAAGCTGTCAATCAATGTGCTTTTACAAGCTCTGATTGGCTGGGTTTGTGTGTGGCTGCGCTGGCTCAGTTTTACTTTCTGCACCCAAAATGTTTTTTTTGCGCGCTCGCAATTGTGGCACAAATATAACGCCATAGAAGACTAGCTATTTGGATATAGTAAATCAACAGAGTCCTAAGCTGATGACTATCATTGATTCAATGGCTTCACTATAGTCGTGCATTGACCATAAACTCACTCACAAGAGGGCCAAAAAGTCCAGCGCCCCCCAGAAAAGGTCCACCAGTAAAGACAGTCGCCACGGTGACTGGCTCCTGCTGTTCAGAACTTCACCTGCCAAAGACAAGGTCGGCATGACACGGTAGGCCAGTGCAGTCCGAGGGTGAGTCAGGGCCCGTGTCCGGCCTCTTTTCTCACTGAGCAAGCTTTGCAGAAGACATGGAATCCCGTCGTTGCCATCGACTAGGGCTGGCCAAGAAATCCATTTAATATCCAATATTGTTACATGAATATTTTCCACTTAGTTTATTCTTTTTAATAAAGCAAACTTAATAAACTTTTGCTGGGTATATTCAACAGAAATTGTAATTGTCCAGAATGACTGTGGGAAATAGACTTTTTCTTTTTTGGCCATACGGCACAGCCCAAGAGTCATCTGTTGTCGGAGGGGCTCGTGTGGAAAACGGGCCGGTTAGGGCTATGGAGGACCAGACTTGGGCGCCTACCTTAAGTGTTGGGAGTAAAGCATTACAAAAGTAATGTAACTACTGTAATACATTACTTTTTGTTGTAACACAGTAGTGTAATATATTACATACAAAAAATAGTAATATTGTACTTGTTACAAATGACAGTAACACAATGCATGACAATGCATTTTTAGCCTGAAAGTGGTAGAGGGTTTCCCCCCTAAATTCGCCAAAAACATTGCAAAATCAGAGAAAAGGGATCTTTTCCAGATAAGCCAAAAGTCAAGCAAAAATTGCACACACGGAATGTTAAGCCCCGCCACCTGTGCCAGCTCCAATTAACGCAACCCCCATTGCTTCTACCGACTGGATGGTTTAGTAAAGGTCCTTGGATCGGCCCCCAGCCAAGGCTCAGAAGATGAGCAAACCACCCAAGGCGGCACGCCCAGAAGACGATCAAACTTGACTATCTAGAGCAGTGGTTCCCAAACTTTTGATCACCGCGGCACGGTGCGCTGGGGGTTGATTTGTGTTTCTCGGCGGCGAGTGCACGCCCGGTCCGCGTTCCGCGTCGGCAGTCGCAACCCCCTCTCCCGTCTATTCCACCACCGCGACATCGCCCCCCGCCCAACCAGCACCTACTCAATCGCCTCTCCTCGTCGGTGCCAGCGCAGCCTTTTTTAGATAGCGGGGGTTAACTTTTTGGCAGGGCTTATTTGGAAAAAAATCTGAGAAAATTCCGAGGCAAAATGTTTACTTCCTGATTGTATCTAGTACAGCAGAGATGAATACGGCAGTAGCAGACGACAGCTTGAATATATACAATACATACACTAGACGGACATGTGTCCATTACTTTCAATTCGTCAGGGATAAAAACAAGAAGAATACAATCGTTAGCTGTCCACCGCCAAAAAGCACTAGTAATTTGACAAACCATTTGGAGCAGCGCCATAGTAACATGAGCGCTCTCTTGGTGGGGGATGCTACTTCTGCCTCAAGAGGATACACGATTTGTTCGGAGAATATGCTGCCGCTTCCCACAATGGATTCCCCAGCATTTGTCAGCAAGATCCATGTTGCAACTAGCAACGTTAAGATCATTGTAATTTTCGCTGTACAATTGCTAATAATAATAATCTAAAAATAGTTGTATTCAATGGGTATCAGGATGAAGCATACAAAATTAATTTTAAACAGTACGTTCAATATAGAAATTGTGAAATGTGGAGGACCTCATTTGATCCATGTATAATATTACGTGTGATCAGTTACCTCGTTTGAATGGAGTAAGTGTTATGCCTTTTTCCTTGTTATTGCTTTGTGTGGCCCCACGTCAAATGTCAGAACACACGTTGACAACGTCAATATTCCTATTGAGCAATGGCCATTGTTTGCCACTGTTCATTCTTGCAACGCTAAATTCAAGGCTTTAAGCGACGTGGCACAATAAGCGAGTGAGCGGCAATGTCAATGTATATGAGTAAGAGAGAGAGAGCGCGACGAATTGCGTTCGTTGGTTCTAGGTGAGCAGGCTAGCAAAGATCCTAGTTACTATTTCCAAAGGACAACTCTTCGCCTCATACTTGTACGACGCGGTGAAATCAAACGGCGAAACACTTGATTTAGTCCAGAACTTCTACTGAGATAGAGACGTGCGTGTCGGATAAAAAAAAAAGCCAGAAAATAGCAGTAAAGCACTCACCGTTCGACACGTACACCATTTTGAGGGAAGCAGCAGGAGCAACAACATACGCACTTGTGACGTTAACTTCCGGGTTTATGCTGACCAATTACTTACAAGTATTTTAGTTGATTCCTTTTGTATTGGTTAGGTTTTGTTCTAGTTTTATTTCGTGGCCGTGTGTGTGTGTGTGTGTGTGTGTGTGTGTGTTTGTGTGTGTGTGTTTGTTTGGGGGGGGGGGGGGGGGGGATAATTTCTATACCACACAGTGGTTTAAGTTTATAAACCAGTGGCGGTCAGTGACTTTCACACGTACGCTTTCTGAGACGTCAGACGCTCGAATAAATAGCCCTCAGGCGCGCACACTTACGCATTACTGGGCTACACAGGGTATTTTCCGAAGTGCGGCCCTGGGGGCTGTCTCTCTCGCTCTGCCGAGGACTCTCCGAACACGAGAGATATACCGTACAGTATTGTACATCTCAGTTCAAAGACAAAGGGAGCTCCTCAATTTGCTACGGTGCTTTTAAAAAACTTTTGGGAACACCCAAGTGGATACACTACATCTCAGGGCAAAAAGAAAGGAGAGAGGGCCTTGCTGGCACCGAGGGCCCACCAATGATATTAACTGGTATCTTAAAAACTTTTCTTTTACCACAATTTTTATGGCAGCTCAGAAGAAGACCATGAAAAACTCGACAGGAAAAGTTGGACTGCACTTGTAAAAAATAATGTTGTGACCAATGTAATAAATACAAAACGAGACATCGTCATTTGGTGATCCTTCTTTTGGCGAAGTGTCTGCGCACCTCTCCCGAGATGGATATTGAAGTTGCAAATGCAACAGTATGCTTAAAAAAATTGCTAGCCTCGTTTATCACGGGGTTTCGATTCCACAAGTGGCCACAGTAAGTGAAATCAGCAAAGTAGAGATTGACATCTTTGTTTAAAGTTTAAAAAAGTAAAAAAAAAAAGCAGTTTCTCTGCAGTTACGCATAGGATGCATGTACAGTAACTTAATTTTAATGCACGTTGGATTTAGGAAGGATAATTGAGTTTATTTTATTTGAGTCCTTATTGATGGCACTTGGTTCAAAAGCAAGGGGAATTTTCATACACGTCCACTGCCTTAGAGATTTTTAAGCGCACAATCTAAAAGTTAAAAAAAAAAAAAAAAAAAAGTCTGGCGACGCTTTCTTTTCCCATTACTAACTAATAGGTTGTCCTGCACTGATCTATAACCGATAGTTTCTAAAATGCACTTGCTGAAATGTAACAGGACTAGTATGGAGCAAAATAGCCCTTTATTGCAAAATACCACAAACACACAAACTTGTCATCATACTAGACTTTCACAGTGTTTCCCCCAACTATTTGAAGTTGTACAATTCATGAGCGTATTTTCCCCTGAGCAATCCCGTTAATCGTAAAACAATTACTGGTGTCTTATGACTGTTTGTGCGCTCTGCAAGACTGGAGCATCATTGATGAAACCATGCAAGAAGTTATAAAGTGGACTCAGCGACTCGCTGTCAACAATAACAAAGAGCAAGAGCGCAATTACCAGAAACACTACAAATTGGATCTGGACTGGGACCATTCGGATCTCCGGTAATCTTTCCAGAGCGGTGGGGCCCAGCGTGGCTTCGGACGTCTTCGACCAGATGCCTTTGTGGGTGCCGCCCTTGGCAGGCCTCCGATAGGTGGTGCTAAAACAGCAAACAAATAAAAACCACTGATGAGTAGGGAGAATGAAGCCTCTGGAAGCAATTGGAATATATATTTTCTCCTCCAGATGGTGCTCTTGGGTTTAAAGCTAAAAGCTATGCATTCATCCATATAATGCCGCTGTGTTCCGGGGTCGGCGGGGGCAGCAGCTTGAGCAAGGAAGCCCAGACTTCCCTCTACCCGGCCACTTCGTCCAGCTCCTCCGGAAGGATCCCCAGGTGCTCCCTGGCCAGCCAAGAGACATAGTCCCTCCAGCATGTCCTGGGTTGTCCCCGGGGCCTTCTTCCTGCGGGACATGCCCGAAACACCTCACCGGGAAGGCATCCTAACCAGATGCCCGAACCACCTCAACTGGCTCCTCTCAACGCAGAGGAGCAGCAGCTCGACGCTGAGCCCCTCCCGGATGACCGGGTTTCTCACCCTATCTCTAAGGGAGAGTCCTGACACCCTGCGGAGGAAACTCATCTTGGCCGCTTGTATCCGGGATCTTATTCTTTTGGTCAAGACCCACAACTGGCAGGTGAGGGCAGGAACGTAGATGGACTGGTAAAAAGAGCGTTTCGCCATTCACCACAACAGACCGGTGCAGAGTCCGCATTACAACAGACGCTGCACTGATCCGCCTGTCGATCTCACGTTCCATCCTACACTCACTTGTGAACAAGACCCCAAGATACTTGAACTCCTCCACTTGGGGCAGGACCTCATCTCCGACCCGAAGAGGGCATTCCACCCTTTTCTGACTGAGGACCATGGTCTCAGATTTGGAGGTACTGAATATTTTGGACCAAAAGTGCCTACTCAAGGATGCACCTTTTTGGGATGCACAGAGAAAGACTGCGTAGGCTTGCGCTGGAGCACCTCATCCACAAAGCCGCTCAGATCAGAGAGTGGTTGGACTCATAAGCCTCAACAACATGGCTTTCATTTGCTTACAACTTCACAACTGAACGTGGCAACTCCAAAACAATAAACTGAACCGTATTCCTAATAATGCCCACTTTTTCTTTTAACGGTGAACACTTCGAGAACTCGCGTCGTCATCTCCCACCAATACAATGTAAAAAAGACCCCCGCTCAATGTCCAAAGACCCCGCTTAGCTGTCCCATAACATGCCTGCTCCAAACAGAGGACACAAAGGACCCCCCCCAGCTTACACAACCACGGATCCAATCCAACCTCATGCACATCGGCAGCAACGAGGAATTTACAATAATCCTAATGTTTCATCACGTTTCTTGCCGAGTTACCTAATGATGGGGCCGCTAGACTGAACAGTAGGAAGCGGGGGCTCCTCTTCCTTGATTTCAGATTTGGAAAGGGACTCTTCGCTGGTGAAGTACTGAGACCAAGTCATTTGCATTGCTTCCAAGTCCATCTGTGAAACAAAAAGGTATGAGGGAGCACCTTCAGCATCCGCAGTATAAGGGGCAGCCCTCCTCACCCTTGAGGACTGAGTCCAAGGCTGCGCAGCGCACTCATTCAAATCGTCGTCTGCGACGGGAGACAGACGTTTCTCCATCTGGTTGATTACAGTGGAAAGCGTTGCATGAGCAATCCTGGCAAGAAGAGTGCCCCCTCCCCCGAAAGGCTCAAACTTGTCTTTTCAACCATTTCGGTGATGCTGAAGTCCTCTGTGGAACATTTGCAATCTTGAATTGATGAGGAGGAGGCCTGCGGGATTAAACGCCATTAGCACATTTCATGTGGACGCCGGATGTGAGTAACCTCCAACTAGTCACAGAGAGTGTCGCGCTGTGGCATGGTGTCTGAAGGTTTCGACCCAAATTCAGGAAGGCCAACTAGCAAGGTGTACTCCAAAAATAGCATATTTAATATGAAAGAAAAAAAAAAAAGACCAAAAAAAAAAAAGGTGAAGAGCAGACAAGGAACTGGCAGAACTACAGCAAAACTACAGCAAAACTTGGGACAGCAACAGTTAAGACAAGCAATTAAAGCAAAATGGGAACTAAATACACTAACAAGTCAACGCGAAACAGCTGGACAGGAACAATTGGCTGGGGAAGCTGGGGGTTGTAAATCGCACAAACGAGGACAGACGCGAGGGAAACAAAACAGGAACGTCACACATAGGCCAAAAACACAGAGATGAGAGAAGCACATTGCATGGGGACGGGTCGCTGAAGCACAGTGACACCTCCTTGCCTTTAAGTACCAAACATTTCATCACAAAAATGGCATTAACAGCATACTTTCAAGTTCTGCACCCCAAAGCTTGTACGATTAGAGCTGGACAATACATCTGATTCATTGTATTAATTCGGCATTTTGAAAATGGTCACGTCGGTTTTGCTTAAGTGGCAGAAGACTTCACAAGACATGCTTTCAATAGCTACAATTTACTGGGAGCCATGTTCGGATCCTCCTTGACCCCTGGAACCAAATCTATAAAAAGAAAGGTTTGAATGCCTAGACTCATGAGAGATACATACAAAGATGTCTTTGCGATTGAATATGTTCAGTTGGGAAATCTGAGCAAAGTATGCACACGCTATGAATGATGGAGATGTTAACTGATTTAAAAATCAAGAAACATTATTGTTGTCTGAATATTTTCCTCGGATTTATTTTTTTATTTTAATGACTGAATAAAATTTCATATATATACACATTTAATATATTGTCAAGATATTAAAACTTTAAACGTATTTGGTTTATTACTTACATTAAAATTCTAATCGTCCAGAACAATGGGTGAAATTTCCAATTTTTCTATTGCTCAGCTCTATGTACAATTAATAAAAGCAAAAAAAAAAGTCGGGAAAAGAAAATAGCACTTCTTTTTATGATGCACTACTGTAAATCCAACAGCCTAAACATGTCCAATGAGACATGAACAATGAATTGTCACATGACCAAAGTGAGAAAATAGGCGAGTCATGATTAGGTGAGCCTTGAGCAACCGTGATGACAACCGTGAAGCGCCCTTCCGGCTCGATAAGAACAGGTCCAAAAACATGAAAAGTCCAACGTACGTATATGGTTGGCACTCTCGTGCATCATCACAAGAAGCAAAAAGGAGCAAAATAGAATGCATACCTTACATCCTAATCCCGACGAATGATCTAACGCTCCACTCGTCTCTTGGGGATTGGCAAGAGTGGCAGCGCACTGCGTCGATCTGGAAACTTTGTCCAAAGCGACTGTGTGGCAAACATCCGCATTTGTGGCACAATCTATGAAGCGCTACAAGACAAACAAGCGTCAATCCCCCCCCCCCCCATAAATAACACTTATGGCAGACATTACTTGTTAATAAAGACTAGGATACTTTAAAAATAAGTACAAAAATAGATTAATAAGTACAAAAATATTTTAGGAATCCCATAAAATTTTATATTTTTACAAATTAAGGTACAAAAGAAAATGCAAATGACTGTGACCAAACACGAACAATCACATGTATATATATGTATCTATATCTACCACTGGAATACCACTGGGACCGTATATACCAGTGGTCCCCTTTTTATCACCACGGACCGGTCAACGCTTTAGATTTATATTGCGGACCGGGGGGGGGGGGGGGGGGGGCTGCACTAAACCACATCATCCTTCTCACTATGTATGTAATATCAACAGTAGCCAGAAGCGGCGCCAAAAAAACAAAGATCAAGCACAAATGTATCAACTGTTAAACTAAATGATTTCCAAAACATTATTGTGGGTGCAGCCCACGCGGCCCGGTACCAGTTGATCCATGGACCGGTATCGGTCGTCAGACCGGTGGTTTGGGGCTGCTGGTATATACCATAGACCAGACATGTCTAAAGTCCGGCCCGGGGGCCAAATGCGGCCCGTGGTCAATTTCCATTCGGCCCGCAGCCTCCGTCATAAAATCAATAACGTCTGGCCCGCATGGAGAATTAATACATGGGGCAGCAGCGCTGTTACCTGCGTGTGCTAAATGCTGCTATCTATAGGGTCAATTAGGAACAGCAAATTAGTGTATGAGTAATTGACTGTATGACCCCCTAATTTTCTAAAATGGCGAAGATCAACAAAAGGAGGAAAGTTGAGCTGCAGCGTGACGCAGTGAGCTGCGGTCAGTACCAGCAGACTCTCACTTACACAACATCTTGTTCATCCATACTACTGCCATAGAGCCACACCTGGCCTTTGTCCTGCACTCCAGATCTCAAGTCATTTTTCATTTCCGTAAAGTCTGAAAACTTTTTTTTTTTTAAGTTTTTACTCCAGAGTAACCATTTAAAAATCCAATCAACATTTATAGTTACTAATGTCATATTTTAAATGAGCTCTGCACTTGTTGATATGACTTTTACTTGTTCATTTCTCTGTTAGTGTGTTTAAAAATTCTATAAATAGTAAACTGCCATGGTGAGATATGTTTTTGTTTCAAATGTAATTTGCACCCAAGAGTACAATTACTTCTGTTCTACTGTAAAAAAAAAAAGGAAATTAATGTGTTAAAAAAGTGAAGTTAAGTGAATATTCAATTTCAATATTTAATGTCAATATAATTTTGATATGCATGTTTCAGATTAACCAAAACACATGCTTAAGATAGCAGAAATGAAAATAAAAAAGCGAATCGCTCGCTGAAACGTATTTAAATTAATTGCTGTTATATGTAAAGAACGCCTGCCAATGTTGGCCCCCCGAAATTTTTAACACACCAAATCTGGCCCACTTTGCAAAAAGTTTGGACACCCCTGCCATAGACCAAAGTGCGGGGGACCGTGGCCTGACTACAGGGGGTCCGTGAAATCATTTAGGTTATTAAAAATAAAATATATAAATTTCATTTTATATTACACTGTGAAAGTATTCATGACTATGATAAAGCAATCAATTCAACCATATATGGTTTGATATCCATACATACTTGAATAAATCATTTAAATATAAAATAAATCTAGTAAAAAATATTTCAATGAATGCCTTTGTAAGACATTGCTTCCATTTTATGAACACCGTGCACTAGTGATGGGAAAATGAAGTACTTGAGATATTTTTCACTCTTGATGGCGCTTTTGTATTTAAAGAATAATGCGGGGCAATGGAAGTTGATGTCATTTCTTCCCATTTTTTTTTTTTTTTTAAATCCAAGAGTGTATTCCAGCTGAGCTAAAAAGTAGCACACGTACGCATTACTGGGATTCACAGTCTATTTTCCGGAGCATTCAAACATCAATAAACCCGCATCAGCGATTAAAATTTATCATTGTACGCGATACTGACAAAACTTAAAATAATAATATAAAATTATTTGCCCATGACATTTTTTCAAGTCCACTAAGAGTAGGCAAGCTTTAACAAGATTGTATGCAAAATTACAAATCGCAGTTTTGCATATGAACGTCATTTTATTTATTTATTTTTTTTACCACTCATTGAATATGAATTAAATAAAATTCCAAAAACATATTAAAAATGAAAAAATAATTAAATAAAATGCTCCACTCACTACAACGGCTGTCTTCCACTTACTTCAATACAAAATCCATTCTTCTTTCTTTTCTCAGAAAGACTTTAATGACTTGCTTGGGGATGCCCAAGTCCGGTCCTAGAGAGCCACTAACCAGATTCAAATAGCAACTTCAATTTTTCAACGTTAAAACACGGTTGATCAACATAGCACCTTCTCCCTGCAGTGAGCATCCAATCACGTCCCGTTCAACTGAACTGTTAAACTAAATAACATTATTTCGGGTGCAGCCCATGCGGCCCGGTACCTGTTGATCCACAGACCGGTAGTTGGGGACCGCTGCTCTAACCTACAGGTACAACACTGGAAGGAGCGTAACAAAATGGATATGACACAAAAAGACTATAATTTAGTAAAAATACATTTAAAATTAAATTGATTTTTATTATAATTATTCATTTATTATGATAATGATGATATGATGACGTCAGGTTATCTTAGGTCAGCAGAGAAGGCCTTACTAGCCCTGACGCCCACCAGTGCGAGAACTCCATGAGACTTCATTTTCTCATCACTAGCTGTCCTTAAAAAAATATTAAAAAATTCAAGGGTATTAAGAGGTTTTATTACCAGTCTGGATGAAGATAAAAAGCACTGCTGGTAAACATGTCCATTTTCAGGGAAAACATCCACCTGTGGGTAAAGCAAGTTCTGGGCAACTTGAAACTCAGTTATTCACGCTCATGAACACAGCTGGGATTGAAAAATAAATAAAAATATATCCATACGATTCCTGCAAGACTAAAAGGGAGGGAGTATGTTGTATTACAGCTGCGTCCGTCACCAACGTGAAACGTTCTCTCACCTGACAGCACTCCTTCTCTTCCACCTCTTGGTCTTCTTCCTTCGCTTCTTCGGAACATACAACAAACATCATGAATAACGCTCTTCAAGTAAGCAATCGGACACAGTACAAAAGTCTTACCCGCGTGGTTGTCCACGTCGCTACGTTCGTCCCGCCCCGCGGGAGAAAAGGACGCGTTGTCCGCTACCTTGGATGCGTCCTGCTCGGCCTGGAGTTTCTTCAGACGTCTCTCGTACACGGCCCTGGTGGAGCCTCGCGTGCGCAACGCATATTCTTACTAGTTAGCAGAGGTGGCCACCTGCTCAGCACTGACATACTGTCCGTCGATTTGTCGCCGAAGGTTATTTTGGAATGCTCCAAAAAACGTAGAATTAAAAATGTCGGAATTGCAATTTTTGTCTGTCCGTGTAATCGTCGAGATAGACATTCTGTCAGACGTCTGTCAGGCACACCCATTTTTGCTTATTGAACTCTAATTCAACTGACTTGCATGATTCTACTATTTTGCTGCATCATTATACAGTGATACAAACTGCAGTAGTCCTGCAGTCAATGTGACAATAGTCACTTTTACTGCACCGCCAAGCATTGGACAAACATGTTCAGTTAAGTGGATTGATTGAGTTGGTTAAATTCAATGCTTGTCATTCACAGCTATATCACAGCTGACTGGAGATGTATTTGTAGTTGCTCCATTTTTTTTCAGTCCTGGTAAGCAAAAAAGACTGTACACAATCTTGACAACCATAAGTTAAAAGTATTGTTTAGAATTAAGTGTAGTTTTGCGTTTTTAATGTTTTACATCAAGAGCATTCTGGGATGTGTTTCCACTGCAAGGCTCTTTCAAGTAACTAATGGGTGCAGAACAAATTTGCAGTATTTCTCTGATTATGGCTCTTGGCCAAAAATTGCATGATAGAAGATTTCCATGATTACAGACTTTTTTTTTGTAAATTCAACCCCTGCAATATTATGCTTTACTTGTAGCGTATGCGACAGATGGAAGTTTAGACAAATGTTAATGAAGCTGTCTTCTATAGGTGGAGGGCAGTTACAAATGAGAACTAATATTCATCATTTTAGTGTCACGTAAAGTCATGAATGATTTTTGCATTCTTGTCTCATCTGCATTCTCTGTAATATGAGATGTGGGTTGATAAATCCATCCGTTTTCTAGTTCCGCTTAGCCTCACAAGGGTTACACGCTTGCTGGTGCCTATCCCAGCTGGGTTCGGGCAGTAGGGGGACACCCTGAAATGGTTGCGAGCCAATTGCAGGGCACACGGAGATGAACAACCATTCACGGACCCAATCAAACCTAAGGACAATTTAGTATGTCCAACCCCACACCCCACACACATGCATAGCAGGTGACTGCTAGGCATGTGTGTGGGGTGTGGGAGGAAGCCCAAGTGTCTGGAGAGAACCAATGTGGGCTTGGGGAAAACATGCAAACTCCACACAGAAAGGCAGGAGCCAGGTGGATTTGCACTCGGGTCCCTTTAACGGTGAGGCGGACGAGCTATTCATTGCGCCACCCAAGTTAACATATATGATGGTTTATTTTCGCCTTGGGTTAAACCCCTTAGCTTGGTTGTTTTTGTGTTACACTTAACTGTATTGTGTTTCAAATGCAGTGTAACTGTAGAACCACAGACATAGGGTTAACTGTAAGTGCAAGGACCTAAACAGAAAATAATTAGTCCCAATGCAGACAGAAGTAGGCCAGAACCAGACGAATGACAAACCAGAAAAAGTAAATTGTCAAGTTTTGTCCTTTAGTGGTGGCGGAAGATTGGGCAAAAATACACAGACAGACTAACGGACGGAATTTTGTCCGGCTTGGAAAGATGATGACCAACGATGACGGAAAGGAGGCGGGGCTTTGATGAATGTCCCAACAGCAAAAAAAAAAAAAAAAAAATGTACGTTTCCCTCCTCGCTGTGCAGTGAAAAGTTATCCGTGATTTGCATATTTACTACACATAAAGGTTTCATTTCATCAATGTCACACTGAGACAACCCAAGCATATGTGAAATACATTTTATTTACCGAGAGGGGAAAAAAAAAAAGACAAACCTATTTGACCCTGTGTGAAAAAAAAACTGAACTGCCTCAGTTAAGGTGACCTTAAGCGACCTTAAGCGAGAAAGACAGCAGGCCTCCCTGCTGTCCAAAACAACCACAAAGGCTTGATGTTACATTTGCCAAAAGGCAGCTGGATAATCCCCATGTCTGAGAAAAATTCTGTGGACCACTGAACCAAAAATGGAACATTGCGTGTGGCCCGTTAAAAGCGGCCAACCGTAAAAGTGCAGGGGTGGCTCATGATGGTTTAGGGCCTGCTTTGCCTCCTCAGAACCAGGACAAGTTGCAAATGAATTCTGCCGTTTATCAGACGATCAAGAAGGACAACGTTCGGTTGTCGACTAAGCTGCCTCAAACTTGAGCGCTCTTGGATTGCGCCGCAGGACAACTGCCCGAAACCGCTTAGGAATGGCTCAGACAGAACAAAACAAAGGTTTTGAGTGGCCGAGTCGAAGTGCCTTGGCAAACTGCATTTTATACATCCTTGGGTTGCCTCATTAGCCCATTTCACACTGCAGGAACTCTTCCGTCGTATCCTGGTAGCTTGAATTCACCTTTCTGATCACACCAAAAACCTTCCTTGTCTGGAGGGTTCCCTTAAGTGTCTACCAGGAACCTTCTAAACGCCTAGTTGCAACTTGAGTCTTTAATGACGTACCCGTGTAGTTCGAGGGGGGCGTGTTGCGCTAACTAGCGCTGATTGGTTGGTTGAACTTGGGGGTGCTTTGTTTCGGTATCAGCAGCCGCCATTACACTTCATTTTCACTGTGGCCAATTGAATTTTTTTAAATAAGGGAAGGAGAGAAAATTGATAGGTGGATGGGTTCTCTGGAACAGACAACTGGGAAGAGGAAACCCAACGCCAATTTGCCTCAACTGTGCGAAAAGGTGAGTCGCTGACGGAACGCCCACCATGAGGCAGCGTGACAAAATACATCAAAATACATTTAAAAACTACACCTAGAAAAACAAATAGCAATCGGTAATCAGTCCATGTAGTTTTTAGCATCTTTTCCCTGTCTACTTCTGGTTGTTGAAGCAAACTGCCGATAGATGTCCTAGTCCCTCCTAAGCCGAGTCGCAGATGGAAGTGCTCACTGGCGCCCGCCTTGAGCGAGCCCTTGGGTGCAGCTTCCTGACATGCTCTCCTTCTTGGAGGGTTAGCCCCAAAAAGAACACAGGGATCACACAGCAAGTGCAGCTGGCCTTTTTTGACGTTTTTATAAAAAACATTAAAAAAAAAGCACCATTTTAAATATATTTGAAGGTTTTTGCTTGCAATTTGATTACAAAACATATTTAGTTGAATCACAATGATCTTCTTTTAAACACAATTCTTCTTGGCATTGATCTACAAAGTCTTTGTCATTCAGAACCATTCCCCCCCCCAATTCTTCAGATAGTACTTTCCACAAATTTTTAGTCTTAATTAGACTGATTTAATCTGATTGTTTTGTTGACATTCCCTTTAGCGCAGCGCCATCTAATAATGCCTAACACAACCCCAGCCACTACTGTAGCTTCTATTCTATGCACCTTATAATGCCTTATACAGAATTTTTTTTAAATTAGGCCACTCATTGAAGGTGCCCCTTATAATCTCGTGCACCTTCAATGAACAATGCGGAAAATACAGGATATCAACTGATTCGTATCAAGCTATCAAGCTATTCGTATCAAAGAAAGAGCTCGTAGGGATCCATTCTCGTGCAGTGTGTGACAGCTGCTTTGGTTCATCATCCTGCTTGTTTGTCATTCACCTTTTTTGTCAGCCTAACCCTAACTCTAACTCAGGAGTTGCTGGACTATTTGGTGTGAAAGGGGCTCATGCGATCTTAATACTGGTTTGATTAAATGAAAACAGGTTTGGCAAAAAAAAGGACAACCTTACCCACAATGGGTCCAGCTTTGATTCCATACACAAGTAAAGCGGCCTTCAAGTCATCATTAGTCAGCGTATCAAAGTTGAATTTGTGTCCATCTTTTGGCTTCTTTTCCTGCAAAGCAGTAATGCAGTGGACACTTTTAGAAACAGGGCAACATTCACAGGAACAATGCATGAACGCGCTCATCCGGGTGCTCGGAAATTGCCTTTTTAAAACCCTCCAACATTCAAACGTCTTTGTGCAGGACGCCGTTTGACAACAGGACCACATGATTATTTGGGGGGAATAACTGAGCATGCTTGCCAGGCACAAACATTTCTATTGTATCACGACAGCAACGTACTTTTCTGACTTCTCCTACTAGTTTATGAAACAGAGGAATGAGGCTCACCATGGTGGGATGACCACCAAGATGGACTTTCGGATTTGAGCCAGCTTGCGCTAAACCAGGCCACTCCCGTCGGTCGTGACAGCTTGAAGCCATTGGATGACATCGCTGCCAAAGAGGCCCGCTCAAAGCTTTGCGACACGGGAATGATGACATGTAATTTGCGATGAGCACCATGGAAAGCGTGGGCCTTGTCTAAATTCTGTTCCCAACTGTGGGAACCCTTCAAAACTGAACCACTGCTTGCCAGTTTGCGCCTCATTGCAGCTCCCCAAAGTGCCTGCTTTGAAGCGATGACTTGCTCAGCTCAGACGAACGCCTGCTTTGCCAACGGATCGACCGATGACCAGAATGCTTAAAAAAAATAAAAAAAAAGCCAATTAAAAATATCGGAAGTGCAATTTTAATCCGTCATTATAACTGTTGGTCGTTGTATGTCTGTCAGTCCACCATGCCTCTTTTAGCTTACCGAAATATAATTCAACTAGCATGCATAGTTATCTGTTATATTGTTGCATCTTTATAATAAAAACTGCATTCAATGTGACAATACTAAATTTTACAGCACTGCCAAGCAGTGGGTAAAAATGTTCAGCAGAGTTTATACTACTTGTCATTCACAGCTATAACACAGCTGACTTTACTGGAGATTTATTTGTAGTTGCTCCCTTTTTCAGTCATGGTTTCAGTTTGCTGGTAAGAGCATTCTAGGAATTGAAGGAATCTAAATTAGCTTCTTGCCTTAAACTAGTTCCTGGCGTGTTCGTTTTTGTTGAAAGATCGCCCATTCCACAACATAATGAAACAATATGTTTAATCCAGAGTGGGAAAGTACACGAGGCCTCGCGCCAGTCCTGACACGGGTCGGAGTAGAAAATGGCAACATTTCACCTTCCACATTCAGTTCTTATACCCTTTTGGGGCATGTAGTCCCACTGTGGAATGCAGGTGTGTGTGTGTGTGTGTGTGTGTGTGTGTGTGCGCGCGTGCGTGTGTGTGTGTGTGTGTGTACGTGGGTGTGTGCGTGCGTGGGGGTCTGTTTGCGTGGGGAAGGTGTCTTCAAAAGTCTTTGTTCTGCCGGCCATTCTTTGAAGCGGGAGGAAGTCTGAGCACCATAAACCCTGACTGATACCTTCTCTTGAAGGCCACACCTAGCCTTTTGCTCCTGGTGGAATGTTGTGTCGGGGGATGCCATCTGTTCCTTTTGGAGGTTTCGACTTGTCTTTATTTCTCCTGGGCCAAGACTTTATCTGCTTTATTCCGACATTACGTCGTCTCAATCTTTATTAGAATAATATAGTTCCATGTACACACTATTTTAATGATACATTGAATTTGAAAAATATGTATTTCCTTCAGAATGCAGTACAAATTTGCATTCTTTTGCTGAAGGAAATGCAAGATAGAAGTTTTTTAAGATTGCAGTTTTATAATTCCCTAATTATTTTTGTTGTTGTAAATTCAGCCTCAGCAACTCTTTGTTTTACTTGTCGTGTATGTGACATGAAATTTCGACAAATGTTAATGAAACCGTCTTCTATAGTTGCCGGGAAGGCAGTTAGAAATGTCATTTAAAGCAGTGGTCCCCAACAGTGTTCCCTCTAAGCTGCGCGCGTGCGCAATTGCGCACTGCTCGCATGTTCTCAGCTCACAAGTAAAGTTATGCTGTGCATAAAACAAAATGCAACATATTAAGTGATATCTAATATTAGACCTCATCTTATCTGATTAATTAGACCAATAATATTGTGAGTGACAAGTGTCCAGCCAATGATACGATCAATTTCACTTACACTATTCCTCCAATCAAACGCATGGACAGAAACGTTCCCTGCATTTACACCCAGTGCAAGTTAGCTAGCAAACAGTGCGGAATTAAGAGATGCACATGCTAACCTCTTTTCTTTGCGAAACGAACGAGCAGCGACACATCCACTCATCCAGCGAAAGTAAAAAAAGAAGTGCGCTTCTTTTAAGACGGGATGACTGTTGGAGTACAGTATATGCAAGTAGAAGAACAAGCGGTGAAAGTGAGTGAGATTTTTTTTTTTCTTTTTCACAATGTTTATTGTCATGGGGACAAGTGATGTATACATCACACTGTCTAAAACACTTATTGCTCAAGATAAAAATAATATTAATGACAAACGTGTTGAAAACAAACAAAAATAGTTGTGATTTGTTAATCAACGTTGTGCGGGTTTAGACTTCTGGCTGCCTTGTTTACTTGTATGCTTGCCCATGGTTCAAATACAATAAATGACATTTAAAAAAAGAATCCACAGGTCTATCTTTGATTCAATAAAATAATAAATGTAATTCCATAGTAGTTCCAAAGCTCTTCAAACAAAAATACTTTACAGGAATGAATAATGGCGGCCGCTTTGCGTTCACCGGGAGTGATCCAACACAGCCAACTGAGCTTTCAATACAAAACAGAGCCAAGCAAGAGCACTCACCTGGCTTGTAGAAAGGCGGAAGCGAGAACTTGGGACAACTGGTATGTGCAGAGTTTGCTTCACTTAACAGCTGTTGAACTGCAGTTACTGTGCTAAGCTAACGATAGCGCAGCATTGTCAGCACAATATTTAGCACCCTCCCGTACACAATACTACCGTTGGCCTCTGGCCACTGTTGATATTACATACACAGTGAGATAATGAGAAGCATGATGTTGGCTTTTAGAGCAGCCAGCCCCCCCCGGGCCGCAGTATAGATGTAAGGCGTTGACCGGTCCGTGGTGATCAAAAGGTTGGGGACCACCGATTTAAAGCATGATAATTTAATCAAGTTTACAGGATTGTTAATTGCACTCCTGTCCCCTGCATGTATCAAACGTGCAATATTAAACAAGATGGTATTTCTAGCCTTGAGTTAATGCTTATTTGAGTTTATTTTTGTGTTAAATTTATGTGGTTACTGTGGTATGTTTCAATTGCAGTGTAACTCTAGGACCGCAGATAAGATGTTAAGTTTTAAGTGTAAGTACTAAAACAGAAAGAAGAATTAGTATGAGTGCATACAGGAGTAGTCCATCGCCTGACAAATGACAGACCAGAAAAAAAAAGGTCATCTACTGACATTTAGTAGTGGCAAAACTTTGGGCAAAAATACACCGACGGACTGACATTTAGAATTTCGTCTGACTTGATAAAATGACAGACCGACGATGGCGGAAGGTTGGGCAAAAATACACAGACGGACTGACAATTACAATTTCTTCTGGCTTGAAAAAATGACAGACCGACGACAATGGAAAGGGGGTAGGGCTCTGACAAATGTCAGACAAGCAAAAAAAAATGTAAGTTGCCCACCTCTGCCACTTTATATTCTTTGGACAATTTATAATTCAAAAGAAACTATTTAGAATTTGAGCCCCTCGTCAAAACGCTTTTCGAGGTGCCGCCCTTCAAAGTTTGGCTGCCTCGCCAAGCTTGGTATTCCGCACTATACTTTGATGCCTTCGACTTTTGTTTTACGATAGATGCGGACCTGTGACTTGCTATATCTAGTTATTCTAACTTGACTGGGAAAACAAGCCGACCGTAAATCAACTCAAAATATTCGCCTGGCTATAATATCTGTTTATGATATCGTAAACACAAAAAAAGCCTGCCATCCACATCATCTGCAGCGCTTTTCCACAGAAGGTTCAGGGGCTTGCCTGTCCCAGCTGTCTTTGAGCAGCAGGTGGGGTACACCCTCACCTTGCTCTTAGAACCCCCGATAGATTATTATCTATCTAAAAAAATATTCTGAACATTTATTTTAACTTCTATAAGTAAAATCTGCCATTTGTATTCATATTCATTGTATGGATCTTATAATTATCTGGATTGTCTGATTGTCAATATTTGAGTTATTGTTCTTTATCAACAAAGAAAAGTAAAAACGTCAAGAGTGAAGAGACCGTGTGTCAATGAAAACAAAAGAAAAAAAAAGAGACAGGTTCTTGGAAGAAGCTTATTGCGGTGGTTGACTTTCGACGAAACGGGTGCCAACGTGTCTCGCTAGTTCTCATCATGTTTTGAGGACTATGCATTCGATTTTGAATGAAGCATGTAGCAAGACAGTGAAAGCAAACACTCACGGTCACTTGGTGCCCATCTAGACCGTCCTCGCATCCTTTCAACGCAGATTTGGACTTGGACATGTCAAAATCAAATGGCTTAGCCCGGTGTCGGTCCAAAAGTCAGCAGTTCTCCTGCTGGCCAGCAGCTGCGAGGAATCACTTGATTGATGGTCGTCATCCTTAAAAGAAGACAACAGCCATGAATTAATTTAATTAAAAACAAAATGTTTTATTAAGGTGATCATATTCTCGACGCGAATAAAAGTACAAGTTGGCTGAAAATAAAAAGAACTATTCATTCTCATCAAGAATTGGAACAATTCAAAGTCGCTAGTAAATTTATGAACCGGTAGTTGTGTTAATACTTTAGCTAATGCTAATTTGGGTGACGGTTAAACGGCGTTAAATTTGCCATAATACATCCAAATGTTTTGCCAGTATAAATAAGTCATTTCTAATTGATCATGAACGCTCTCCAGGCAATGCGTAAGGCATTCGTCTGCTGGATTTCTTTTTGCTTCTCCGCGAAGCACAACACACACACACACACACACACACACACACACACACACACACACACACACACACGCACGCCGCAGTGAGAAGAAGGTGGAGGGGTACCCTCTCAAAGGCACTCGGTTTTTCTTTATGGCAATCTTCGCTAAAGACTTGCTAAAACTTTTACCTGGATGCTGCTGTTTTCTTTTTACAAATTGTAATTTATAATTTGTTGTGTGGTAATCAAAGCTTACTTATGTTGTTTTACTGTATATAGTTAAAAGCTTATAAATATACACAATCAGAGATTTGAACTTTTTGTTGACCTTGTTTTGGGATGGGTCTTTGTTTTTGTACTTATTAATTTATTTTATGTAGCACCCTATGTTGTATCCATGTTGGGTATGTTCAGAATATAAACAAAGCCATATAAATCATATATATTTGATATATTGTATTTTTTTACATTAGTAATTCGTTTTACACATAATTTTACATTATTTTGGGGAGTAAATGAATTTAAGCACCAAAAAAACTGAGGAACTATTTGGCAGCTGAAAGAGCTGTTTTTCGTGAGCTGAGCCAAGAAAATGACTCTCTAAAAAGAGCCGGAATTCCCATCACTATTGACTACGCCCATTTTAACTGGCTCCGGGGAAGCAGCTTGAAAGGATTGGGATCTTCTTGCATTCACATCTATTTAAACTCATACCTTAAACCACCCCAGGCTCTTACATGCAGAATTCAACAATGACAACTGCAAGTGTGCATACATACAAAAAAAATGTCAATAATCGAGCCACATCTAGAATTGGGAGCCAGTTAATCTGGGAGCCATTTGAACTGTAACACCGGGTTGATTTTAGTACCAGGCAGTTTATTTAATCTTATTTAATGGTTTGTTTGTTTTTCTTTTATAGGACTGGAGCCTATAAATAATGTTGAATAACAAAACTGCAACTTACCGAAGCATTAACTCTGTCCCTCGACAATGTTGTTGGCGTGTGTGTGTGTATGTGGATGCTGCTATGGACGTAGCAGCATTTTGAGCAGCTGGACGTTGAATAGCTACTGGTACTGCCAACAGTAAACCGTATTTATTTTTGTTGTTTATATTTGCTCTATGTTTTTCATTTCTAACATTTACAAAAAAGACATGTAGAGGAAAAAACACCCACATTGCATCAATGAAAAGCATTAGAGTATATAAATAAAAGCACAATGCATATTTTTGCAATAAGCGTTTGATTATTCAACATGATCAAGTGCAGGTTGAAAATGCACCGCTTTAGAACCACGTAAAAAGTGCACAAAAAATATTTGAGGCCGGGGCCAGATCACGCACCACGGCTAATGATTCCATTCTCACGTTTCTCTGGCTGACACAAATGTTTTTCAAATGAAAGCCTTTTGACAAAATGTTAAATGAGGTTGGCTTGCAACAAACTCGGTACCATATTTTTTGCACTATAAAGCGCACCACATAGCCTTCAATTATCCCAAAAGCTCTGTTGTAATCTGATGCGCCTTATAAACCGCCAGTTTTCATTTTGGGGGGACGAAAACCTAAAATAACTTAATTGCCATGTAAAATCTTCAATTTGTACATATGCATTTCTGTTATAAATGTATTTTTTACAATTAAGAATTTCACAACACCCTGTTTGAAATTTTGCTATGCTTCATATACATTTTGGAAGCAATTTATATAGGGAGATGGTGCAAAACGTGCAAAAGTAAGTGTGATTATATGAAATAAATCCATAAACTGTATTTAAATCAACGAAACAATCAATTTTAAGGTGTTTGGTTGTAAATTGGTTAAAAAAAAAGATTAATTTTAATATTGAATCATAATTCAATTGCTGTACAATGGGTAAACATTGATCAAAACAGTTTTGTATGTAATCAAGAGAATTTTTTCCCCATTTTTCAGAGAGTACTTTCCATAAATTGTCTTTATTCTTCTTTTCTGATTGAGAGGTTAGACTGACTTATGTGTTTGTTTGGATTCCCTTTAGTGCAGATCCATCAAGTGGACACATAACCCTTCTCCAGCCACTACTGTATCTTCTATTCTATGCGCCTTAATAATGGTGTGCCTGAAACTTGAAAACACTTTAAAAACAAGCACTTGATTGGAGGGGCGCCCGAAGAGTGTAAATATGGTAATAAAGTTTGACTGAGTTATCTGATTGTTTTGATTCTCTTTAGCGCAGCTCCATCTAGTGGACCCATAACGCAAGCCCAGCCACAACTGTAGCTTCTGTTCTATGCGCCCTACAATGCGGTGCGACCTATATATGAAAACAGGCCATTTGTTGAAGGTTCGCCTTGTAATCAGGTGCGCCTTATAGTGCAATGGGGAAATAATGTCAATATATTTGCACATATGTGGAGTTCTCATTTTTGTTACAAAACACATGGTTGACTTTTTTCCAAAAGTGGCAAGCGGTGCCCACTTGCTGTTATCAGCAGCAAACACGCGTTGTGCCCAACAAAGAAAAAAAAAAAAAACACCTCTGAATACACTGTCACAGTAACAACTGGCAGACAAGAATGATACAATATATACGTATGAAAAAAGAAAAAAGGAAAACAAAAAGCCTCATATACTACGGCAGTTGTAGGAGGAAGCGGACTAAGGCAGCAGTGTCACTCCTTTTGCGGGCGGGCGCGTGACCGACCCACTTCCTGGCCATCAGTGTCAGGCAGCGAATCTCCCGCGGTGCCCTTGCGAGCTTTCTCTGCTGCGCTCTTCCCAACGCGGTTTTTCACTTTGGGGTTCTTGCGCAGCAGCGGGGCGTGCCCGTAATTGTTGTACACGCTCATGACTTTGATGACGGTTCGACCAGACACGTCGCACAGCTTGGCCGTGTCACGCACCGACATGCCTCCTAGTTGAGCGCCGACTATTTGGCCTCGTTGAAAGTCCGTCAGCTCGCTCATGTCTGGATCCGGAGGTGAGCCGGGCAGACCTTTCCTCTCCGCCGAGCCCTCCGTGTTTGGACCGTATCCGCCGGGTCAGGCCGGACCGCCCGCGTCCGGGTGGAAGGCGCGCAAACGTTTACGCGTACCTACAACAAAGAAAACAACTCAAGACAGGGCGCTCAGAGAGCCAGAGCAACATCATAATGATGTTAACCCTGTTGTCCCACATATGAGCTAATTAGCATAGGTTTGGATTGTTCGCGTTTCATTCCCAACCTGTATTCTATTTACCATCTTGTAAACCGGGGGCTCACTGTACATAAATTAGCACTTGGGATTAAATAGCTACAGTTTTTAAAACGTAAAATGACACGTTTGTGATCGGATGAGTGAATTAATGACTAAATTATTTTTCACATAATATAAATTACTTTTAAAAACACAGGTGTTGACTTGCTGTTGATTGAAAATGGCAGCATGCGCCCAAGGCTCAGGTAGCCCCCAATCCAAAGTGATCGTCACATGACAAACGGATGAGCCGCTTTTGGCCGTGAGCGAAGGTGATGTTATTTTCTGTCGAGCAAGTAGAAAAGTATGTTTTTAAAGGTCTTATACACGATAAGTAATTTTGCAAGGTAATAATTGAGTTATCTAATTAATTTCAGACCAATTAAATGTTTGTTAGCATGTTCAGGGGTCCCACACTTCACGGCCTGTGCTGTTTTGCAGATTATTTATTTATTTTAAACAGTGTATGTTTAGTACATTGCAAAAGTTTTGGACTCAATTTTAATTATGGTCAAAATTGCTGTTATTTGATTAAAGTTAGCATTCTGTGAAAGCCACGAGTTACTATTATTAGCTATTACTATTATTAATTTCTTATGTGTTACGAAGGTTTTTACTTTGGGAGCATTTAAATGTGAGAAAAGGTTCATTTCCCGAATGAAAAAAGTGGACAGAGTGCATTGTGAGGGTTTTATAGCCTCAAAACATGTATAACCAGTGAGGGGAAAATAAAGATAGCTACTTCGCGGATTTCGCCTATCGCGGGTTATTTGGAGAATGTAGAAAACAATTTGCAGATGAAAGGGACCCCTTTAGATCTTATTTCCCTCATTAAATTCATTAATTAATCGAGGCCAATTACACGCTACGTAACAAGATCTACGTTATTGTCATTTGGACGGCTTCGCGTGCAGCTTGAACGATTGCGGTCATTACAAAGAGAAATACGCAACAGTTGAATTGAAATCAATTCCAGTTGAATCGGGATTGGAGATTCACCGCGAAGGCCAAATCCAGTTTTCGATTCCGCTTTCAATTCTTACGACAATTTTCTATCTGTGGCGAGACACAACTCGTACGACCGCAAACCGAAGTCCGAAGCGATGCCTGGCCTGCCGTCAAACAAAGGCGCCGACAACGGTTCCGATCCACCCGGACCGGACCGCTCGCGACTCAACGGAGACGGAGACAAACGGACGAATCGCAACATCCCAAAGGTTTGCGGCGTTTGCCCCATGTGTCATCTTTTTACGCGGTCTAGAAGGCCACTGCTAGCATTCGCCGCAATCACCCGGCTCACATTTCAAATTCCACATTTAAATTATTGGCGCCTCATACCTGAGGCGAGGACCGCTCGACACAATCCGTTTCGGTCGCGTACCTACCCAAAAGACGTAAAGGGAACACTAGCCTGCAGCTGAGACTCGTGAGCACGCTCCAAAAAGACGCGGACCGCTGCTACTATCACAACTTCCGGATCACGCTTTTCCAAAAAAATAAAAGTCTAGGGGGTCATTTGACTCCGGCACGTTGAGCGCTGCTTTTGTTTTACTTTCTGTATTGGTAGTCATGTATTACAAAGATCATGCCATTGCTGTAATGCCTGCCTTTTTGCTGTAACGCGCTAGTGTAAGGCAATGGTTAACCTTTATTCAGTGATGTACCCCCTGTGAAAGCAAATCATTTTTGGTTTAAAATAAAAAAAAAAAACTTAAAATCAGTCAAAAGAACCTTAAAATCAGTCATCAGTTACTGATTTATTAGACTTCAGAACCTCAAACGTCATATGTATTGGTCAAAAAATATTGGACAAAAAATTATCTGCAATTGTTCTCTTTTGGACCATAGAAGAGATCTGTTATCAAAAATAAATAACTTAATTATTAATAAATTATTGTAGACAAAATAGTCAATTTAGTGTCAGACCTATTCTCAGAAAGAAATAATTATGAATATTTGTCCACGGAAAAATATTAATTATAAAGTGTCTTCTTTTACTTTACAGTAGATCTTTTCACAAACATAAATCTTTATCTTAATAAATATTTATCCACAAAAAATAATCAACCAAGTGTCAGACCTGTTCTCAAAAAGAAATAAGTATAAATAAAAATCTGTCAACAAAAAAAATATATTGAACTTAATGTCTCTTTTTGGGATCATACCAGAGATCTTTTCACAAAAATTATATCATTACCTTGAGGGGTCACGAGAGGAGGCCCGCGACACGTTGTGTCAAGCCATTCTAGTATGGGTGAGAATCTGTCTTTTCAAAATAATGACATTGAGTAACCTTCTGAACATAAGATTTGTATTATGAACTTATATTTTCCTGAAACATTTAATTAATTCAAGAATTGTTTTTAAATTATTTTTGCATGTTTGTTTTATTTAAAATCTCAAGTACCCCCTGGAGTTCCTTCAAGTGGCCCCATTTGAGAACCACTGGTGTTGGGCATTACACACAAAAATGAAGTAATGTTTTACTTGGTACAAATGACCGTAAGGCGCATCACAATGCATTATATTATGTTTATATGTGATATGTATTATTTATTATAGCTCCCCCAAAACGCCCTCAAACCATTTAAATTTGTAATATGCATTGAAGCACTTGGGATAATGACAAGCCCCCCAAGGAAAAACAAAACTTTTGCCTCCCCCCCCCCCCCCCCCCCGCGTGACTCACTGAGTAGAAATAAGAATATTATCTATAATAATTGTATACATATATCTATTCCTGTAGTCTTTTTAACATTAACAACAATAAAGCAATCTAAATGATCAACTGATCATTATTTTTACAGTGTTTATACAGGTTACAGCTTAGTTTAAAACAGAAAAGAAAAAACAAGTGTAGCAAAGTGCCTAAAAAAATGAATGAGAATTCTTATTTTATTGCAATTACACTTCATTTGATAAAACAAAACATTTTCTCGGGGTCATCCCTGCCCCGCCTGGCATTACCTCGTGCCCTTCCAGGGGGTGCCTGCCACACTGAGAAGCACTGGTTTAGGTAGTTTTTGTACATTTTCAATTGACATTTCTGGCAATCTAGTCATCAAGTCTACAAGAACAATAATATTTATTTTGGGAACATTTTGAGCATGTAGATTTAGTTAAGTTAATTTTGCGGTCATTCTACTGGATGTGTAATGAGCATTTGAGCTACATCTAAAATGGCAGATCCATATTTCCAAGTATGTGGTGAGAGCAAGGCAATTAGCTCAATGCCTTACATTTCAAATACAAATTTCTCTGTGTGGTTTTGTGCTATACATGTGACAGTAATTCTCGACAGTTCTCTGTAACTAACAACTTTGGAATGACAGTAAGACGTCATAATCGTGGAACCAAAAAATGCTGGCTAAGAGGGATAAGGCTCAATAAATTGCTGGTTTAATGCAAAATCATAGGCTGGGAGAACAGGAACCAAAAAATGCAAAGTACAACCTAAGCGCTAAACACAAACTCAATTTACAGGGGGCTACAAGGAACGGGAGGCAACACGGGAACGATGTGTGTCAGGGAAGCGCGACAGCAAGACAGCGAGGGAAGACATACAATGACCCGAACAAGAACTGAATGCAAACTGGGCACTTAAATAGACTAGACCAGTGGTTCTTAACCTGGGTTCGATCGAACCCTAGGGGTTTGGTGAGTCGGTCTCAGGGGTTCGGTGGAGCCTCTGCCACAGAGTTTTTTTTTTTTTTGCCTCCGCCGCAGAGGTCCACTCAGTCTAGTCTGCAGTTAGTGGGCACAGTCAATAAAAGCATCCTGCTCTGAGATTTCTTACCAGTCCTGAGCTAAACAGCATTGTCAGCACAATAATAATTGTCAGCACGGTCTCGGCCATAGCGAGTTTGCGATAGCACCCCCCCCCGGTCGACAATATAGATCAGGGGTCGGCAACCCAAAATGTTGAAAGAGCCATATTGGACCAAAAAAAACAAAAAACAAATACAGTGGGCCCCCGGGTTACGAACTTAATCCGTTCAGCGGCTACGCTCGTATCTCGAATTGCTCGTATAGCGGGCAATCCAAACCCATGTTCCCATGTTAATTCGTGAATGCGTGCAACGCGCGCAGAAGCCTTAGGTAAAATCATCAAGCTGTATACATATATTAATATTGAGTGACATAATCTACTGTACAGTTGCATTAAATAACAAACACAAAGGAAAAATGACTTTTACCTTTGGTAAGACGTGACTTGTGCTGAGATAAGCAGAGATGAGCAGAGATGAATGCTCGAAGTCAATAGGGTAAATCAGATATGCTATTGGTCTTACAGTGTCACAGTAACTTTTTCAGTCAGGGTTTTCTCTACTTCCTTCCATCCCAACCAGCTGTGCCATCAAGCTAGATAAAGGCGTTCGGCCAATAGCATATCGGCACTTCTGTGATTGACGTGTGACGCCGGCCAATAGCATCTCCGTGAGTGAGACCGGGTGACCTTAATCGACCAATAGCATATTGGCGTCTCCTTGACTGACTGATAATTATTCGCACTTTTTTTTTAAACGGTTGGAATGTATTGACATCTTATTGATTAAAACACATTTAAACCTGTGACGATTTTTTGTCCTGCAATCGGCACACTTAATTTCATGTCAGCTGTTTTTCCCGACGTGAATTGAGCTGGGTGGAGGCGGAGGGGACGTTGTGTGTGTTGTATTAACTAGGCACCACACTTATAGCTTGTTCGAGCGTCAGTTCACTGTTGGTTTCAACTCACAGAATTGCAACAACGGCGCTGTCCCAAAGCATGTCGGGAGGTCGCCGATTAACATGACTGTAGTTTTGTCAAGCAACCATTATATAGCACTGTAATACCACCGGTAACAGGGTGCAGAGCTCGACGTCTTGAGTTAATACGGCAACGCAGGTAGGCTATTGGTCTTACAGTGTTACAGTAACTCTTTCAGTCATGGTGCAAATCACGGAGATACTAAAACATCATCCTCTTATTTCTTCCTTTACCGCTGCTAGTAATTTTAGAAGCTATGTCTAACAGATAAAGTTTGCAAAGTCTTCAAAACATTCCGTTTTTCACTCATTTTCTTTACTTCCTTCCATCCTGTCCCATCAAGCTAGATAAAGGCGTTCGGCCAATAGCATATCGGCATTTCTGTGATTGACGTGTGACGCCGGCCAATAGCATCTCCGTGAGTGAGACCGGGTGACCTTAATCGACCAATAGCATATTGGCGTCTCCTTGACTGACTGATAATTATTCACACTTTTTTTTAAACGGTTGGAATGTATTGACAATTAATTAAAAAAAAACACACATTTAAACCAATGACAATTCTTTGTCCTGCAATCGGCACATTTAATTTCATGTCAGCTGTTTTTCCCTTTAGCTGTACAAACACTACACTTAAATGGTAATATATTTAGACACCGTGAGTGAGACAGTCAGTGTGAGGTTCTAAGACCAATAGCGTTCACGTTACCGCCACAAGTATCTGTTAATGATTGTAGATGACGCAACTGCTGAATATGTTGACGCAGTTAGGCGAGAACATTTCTACGTACTCATTGGCTGGTTAGTTGGAATGCTCGTTGGGTAAGGCGAGTGGTTTGCTCGTAAACGGAGGACAAAAATCTCCCTGATCCACGCTCGTAAGGCGAATTGTTCGCAAATCAGGGTGCTCGTAAGCCGGGGGCTGACTGTATGTCTGGAGCCGCAAAAAAAAAAAAGCCTTGTAATGAAGGCAACACATGCTGTATGTATCTATAATAGCTATATTAGCCTGCTATCAAAATGATTAACTATGAATACATAATGAAGCTTCATGATTAAATGTTTATTTTTCCTGCAGTGCATCCTGACACACCACATGACTACTCTGTTGTGCGATGCCACCTCAAGTTTAACTAAATTTCAATATTAATGAAATATGTTTCATTGCTTTGATTAAATTAAATAAAGCGGATTTTAGAAGATTTTATTCATGAGGATTCGAAAAAAACAAAATGGAACAAAAACAAAATGCATAAGGTGGCCCTTATCTGGGCATTAGAGTGCAATAAAACCTGGCCTGCATCTATAAAAATAGAACATCAGCCACATACCTGCATAAACGCGCAGTCTGTTCAATATCGATCACATCACTGGCAATTGAGTATGCTAGCGCTGAATTAATGTCCTTGATTTGTTGATCGGTGTTGCCTGCCATTTTAATTGTTCTTTACTTTACTGTCTTGGCGGAGAGAGGCGTGTCTTTTTTTTTTGTATTATCCCGGTTTTGGTTATGTAGTCCTTAAATTGGTGTTCTGATATGTTGATGAATGACTCCATGTAGTCACCAACTGTAAACGGTTTGCCATGTTTTATTATCTCTCGGGTTGCAACGAAACTTGCAGCAGTCGTGGAGTTTAGAGATGCAATCCACTTCTTAAATATATTTTTGCGCTCCTCTAATTTCTGCAGAAGTAATGCAATCGCACTTTTTCTCTCATTGCCAACTGGGTACTTGGCTGTAAATGTAGAACGCCTTCCCTGAAAATGTCGTTCCACATTGCTAGTTTTGTTATTTGACAACTTCTCGCTACAGAGCAAACATTCAGGCAATCCTTCTGCATTGGCAACAAATGCAAATGATTCGGTCCAAGAAATGTTGAATCGTCTGTTCTCCTCAGTTATTTTTCTCTTTTTCCCTTTGGGATCCATGGCTCATGGCCGCCGGTTTGTTTACAACGGCCTCTTGCCTAGCATCCTGCCCTGCTAACAGAAACGCGTGTCTCAGGCTATGACGTAATTCTTCATTGACAGAAATGTTGAAATGTAATATTTATTTTACACATTTTTACAGCATTGGAAAATGTTAAGAATGTTTTTGTCATGTTTGTCCCCCTACAGAAAGCACATTAAAATGAAAAAAATATTTTTCTCCCCCATCTTTTTCCATTTTCAATCATTTTTGAAAAAGCTCCAGGGAGCCACTAGGACCTCGCTAAAGAGCCGCATGCGGCTCGAGAGCCGCGGGTTGCCGACCCCTGGTCTAGTCAAAAATTGCAGGAAAAAAAGGAAAAAATGCAAACGAAAAGGAATGGAGCGAGAAACTGGTGGAACTGGGAGTCGACTTGAACGGGAGGAACCGAACTGACAGACCCTCCCCTTCTGAAGCGTCGAACCAACGCCCCTTTGTCGCTCAAGAAGTGGGACGAAGGACTTCCGGACGAAGGACGCGTGGATGGGTTGATCCCGCACTAACCTGACATAACACACCTTTTTACGACTCGTATTTGTTTACATATTTGAAGATCAGTGACCGCACATTCCTGGATATACTTCATGGCGTCTGGAACTCGACTCGCGAAAGATAAAGACACAAGAAAAGAGGACACTTCTGGCGTGGCTAACAAAGTTAGCATGCAAGCTCTTACCAGCCTGTTGGAGGAACACAGGAAGTCTATAACGGCGCCAATGTCGGCAAAATTCAATACGGCGTTCACTGCTATGGGGACCAAGCTGGACTCTTTGCAGTCGGTAGTTGCTGGCTACAGCGAACGACTTGTGTCCCTGGAGTCCGGGCTCAACTTGTCCGATGAACGCATTCGTGGCTTGGAGGCCACGTGTTCCGAAAAGGCGAAAGGCAAAAAACGCGGACTTGGAGGGGCGAAGCCGGCAAAACAACCTGCGAATTATTGGCGTCCCGGAGTCACAGGAGGGCCCTCAGCCGACATCGTTTTTTTCGGAGGCTCTGGTGGGGATATTCGGCGAGCAACTGTTGCCTGCTCCGCCCAACTGGATCGGGCCCACCGCAGCCTCGTTGCCAAGCCTTCACTCCGAGACAAACTCAGGCCAGTGATTGTGTGTTTTCACCGACATCAGACGAAGGAGTTGATCATTCGGGAGGCTCGCAGGCGTAAGAATGAACTGAAATTTCGCGATTCACTGATCCGCCTCTACAAGGATTATTCGGCCGACGTCCTGGAGCAACACATGGCCTACCACGAAGTTATGGCGAAGCTATTCAACATGGGTCTCCGACCAGCGCTGTTCTACCCAGCGAGGCTCCAAATCACAAAAAAAGACGGTGATAAAAAACGTTTTTCTTCAATAGCAGTGGGCACAGCCTTTGTGAACGTGAGCCAAGCTTAATACATCCTTTGTATCCCAATTTTCATGCCTCTCGGCTGTCAGAGAAATCTCAGAGAAGAAGACTAGGACAAGCCTAGCTGCTTAAACAGCAAAAAGAGTAACTCAGACCAGCCAAGATTGACTTTTCTATGCCGGGCATAGGGAAAAAAGCTTGAGCAAATGAACTCGTGGGTCTTTCAATGCTAGTTTCACTGCCCAGCCGCCCCCCCCCCCTGGCTTTTATTGAGCAAAAGCATAGCAGATTACAAGACACAACAAAAGAGCCAGCCGGGCGCCACCGGCAGCTGGGCCAAGGTCCCGGCTCACACTTTCGTGCTTCAACAGCTCTATCTAAGGACAGGGTCAAGATGAACTAGGATTGCATAAATGGGTAACAATGAAATAAGCACATAATAATAACAACCTAATATATGATTCCCTTCACATATCCCCCCTGATTATCATTATTAAAACACATCAAACGATGTCGAAAGCTATTGCTTGTGTGGGAAGAAAACTACCCAAAAACCCAGTGGGAAAAAGGTAGAAACCCTTCCCAAGCAAGAGCTTGTTACAAGGAAAAAAAGCAAAAGCAAAAGCTAAAGCTCCTTTTGGTCCAATACATGTATATACACATCACAAACCGTATCAACATCCTATGTCTAAAATATTTTCCGTAGGTGCATCTTGAATGGTTCAGACAGTTGATGAATCGTCGTCAGAGTCGGGGTCAGAGTCAACAGGTTGATAGTCAGTCATGGTCACGGTCACTTGCGCTGCTAACCCCAACAGCATCCATGATTTTGGTGGCACAGATCTTACACAAGTGCACACCGCAGGTTATGCAGAGACATGACAGCAAGAGAATGCAGATGATGACATAAGCAATGGCTACAGCCACGCCCTTCCATTTGCCAAAGAAGTCCTGCAACCACTGCAGGAAGGGGTTGAGCTTCAACTCCCTCCATACTTAAGAGTCCTCAGTCTGCACTCCCTGAGCAGTGTCAGTGTCTCAGACAACGAGCCATTAGACAAAGTGTGTAAAGGAATAAATGCGCAACATTCATCTGATGGCAAAAGCTTGCACACGCCACCCTTTTCTGCCAGTCATGTCGAGTGTCTGTCTGTTTTGAATAGTCATAAGTGAAGTAGCATGTAGTTGTGAAGCTGTGTGCGTAGAAGGTGCGTCCGTGATATCAGTCGACGAGTATACTTTATTATTGACATCATTGAAACAATCGGTGTGTTTGTACACCGTCACTGGAAATAGAGCACCAAATATGGCAAATGCGAACCCGCTGCATTTGCTTTGTCAATCAATTTGTCTTTGTCAGGAATGCTCCAAGGCATGCCAATCGCATCAAAAATAGACGGAAGTTTGTCTGGTGATTGGGACTTGTGGTTTGTCAGTATTGCATTTGGACCAATGGGTGGAGTTCTCAACACTGAAACAAACGTAGCGTTTATCGCTGATGTCCGTCTGGAGCTCGAGGTTGCCCATGACGCTGGTGGGCAAACGCTTTCTGTCTGAGGTAGGCGTTGTTGGTCGTCCGGACACAAGGGCGTGTCAGAGTTATCAATAATGAGAGACTGGAGAAAAGCCAAAACTTTGAGTCAAACACGATCTTTTGCAAAAGAGGGAGAGAGCACCAGGGTCTTTCAGGGTTTTCGGGCTCTCCTCCTCGTTTTATTACAAGGGATACAAAGAAGGCGGTTACAGGTTTGAAAATAACACCATATAAGGAATTGGTTTGTCTGTAGTGTGAGCGTGTGTGTGTGTGTGTGTGTGTTAGTTGGTGTGCAATGTGTTTTTATATGATAACATCTATATACATAAATGATTCTTCCATCATTTCCCTCCTGTTTAACAAATAAAAACACATCACTCATCCTATTGCCACACTCCATAAAGATTTTCATGACAATAATCATAATATGCATTTAAATCCATTAAATCCCTGTTTCACAGTTGTCACTTGGTTCTTCTTTTAACAATGCTATATATTCAGCACTTAACATAATTTTGGTAATGGTGCCATGTATCATCCTAGTTATCATGGTGTGGAGGCACGGTAAAACACATCCAGTGAATAAACAAAACAATAACAGCACGGTCACAATCGGTGTTACAATTCTGAGTAGGACTCTTGCCCATCCACCCGATATAAGCCACGAAAACGGGTCCCAGCCTTTATTAACATGTTCTTGGGATTGGGCATCTCTGATGTTTTTCATATTTTGTATGGCCTCCGCGATTATATGTCCATCTCCAGCGTTGTCGGGGATATATGTGCAACATGTGTCATTCACCATAGCACAAACTCCTCCCTGTGCTGCAGTCAACAAATCTAGCACTATTCGATTTTGCAAAACCATTATTCGGATATCAGTCATCTCCTCGTCACTTGCTTCCCAAGCTTTTATACTAGAATTTATGAAGAGACCCAATCGGTAATTCATAGTTTCTACTCTCAGCATTACCTTAGCCACGCCAATGTGAGGGAAAAGACCCAACACAACTTTATTTCCTGCCAACCATAATTTGAAATCTTCTGGTACATTAGAACCCCAGACAGCATCATGCCGCTTACTTGTCTGAGTTTCTAATCCTCTTCTCTGTCTGGTTTTACTCGGCATCGCAGCAGAAATAACATAAGTATGATCATGAACGCGTACTGGTGCACCCCCCCATTTTATCGGGAGCTTAAAATACAATTCATGACCGCACAACCAATAAAATTCATCCATTACATAGGTATTTCCTTTGAAGGGATGATTTAAGTAAGGCAGACCTATACAAGAACATTGTTCAGGGCAAGGAGCCAAAAGTACTGTTCCTGTGGAGGTGGTGTTCATGGGTATATATGTCAAGTTGCAGAATTGGGCAGGTATCGCTCCCACAAAAGTGGTACCATTATTAAGATAACACTAAGGAAATATCGTCCCTGGTGGAATTGATGCATATAGGGTAATAGCAGCGGTATAATTGATACGAGTGAACCATTGCAAGGTAACACATCCATGCTTTATCAATTCACCAGAACCACCGAATGTAGATAGGTTCTTTGATTTTCCATGAACAACATATTCAGTCACACAGGAGGAGATAGGCTCTTCTAAAGCTGCTACTTCTAAGCGGGGATGCGTGGAGGAAGCAGGCATTTTAGTGCATACGTAGCAATCCGACCAGTTGCTCACTTTTGCAACCAATGAGACATATCTATACAATGTATTTGTCAAGAAAATATGTGAAACATTCCAGTTATCAAAAATCATCTCCTGGTGTTCTTTTGATACAAATCGTGGTTCTCTTGTGGCGACGTCTTCGTTCAGCAATCGTTGCACTAGATGATAAGTCATGAAGGTCAAGCACAACAGTATCATATATACCATAATCCTTGGCAGGCCGCCATTGTGATGGTCGCTTCCAACCTCTTTCTTTTTAATCCAGGAAACAGTCATCTTTCTATTATATGGAGGGAGAGGTTACCAGCACGTCACCTCCTTGTTTGTGATCAAAAGCGATGCAGTCAGACGAGTGGTGTATTTTATTTTTCCTTTTTGTTATATCTTGTTTTGTTATACTTGCAATTGCAATTGTTCAATTGCAGGCTGGGTCTCTTAACCTTCCAGGAACGGCCGTGTAACAATAGTTGACTTCCCCACCTCTGATTAGGATCACTTTTCACCCACCTGTCGGAGCAGATTAGGGTGCGCTCTCTGCTGGATGGTCAGGTCCTGCGACTTCACAGCTCCTAAACTGTTGAGGGCGTTCTAGGAAGCAAGCAGCTTCCTGCTTCACTGACGCGGTTCCACCGCTGTCGTGAGGACTAGGCTCTATCTGTCTAATCATCTTTGTTGTCAGACTCCGCCCCTCAACTAGGTGAGCTGCTTGTCAATGGTACCTGTCTCTTGCAGTGTGACAGGTGGATCCAAGATGACCGTTCAGCGATCCTTACAGCAGTCGGGGTTGTCAACAGCACTTGAAATGCTCCTTCCCACCGTGAACTGGACCAACACTTGCGCTTGATCACTTTGATCAGGACCCAGTCTCCAGGTTTGATGGGAGGTCGGCCTTCCTGTACGGGCAGAGACTCATCCGGCATTTGATTAAACATTTTCACTTCCCTGTCATTAAGTACTCTCCGCATATAGTCACTTAAATCAATTTCCTCCATTTGTTCTGGACTTAAAGGGCTATTTACAATGGGCAATTTGAATGGTCTTCCATATGTTACGTCCCAGTCTAGGGTCTAGGACATAACATGAGTAATGGGCCGCGCCTTCCCCAACTCCCAAGCAGCCAGCCAATAACCCAAAGGATTGGAAAACAAAAGATACATTTATTTACAAAAGGGTTACTAAAAGAGTGGAGCAATTAACTCAGGGTGAACCAAGGCCAAAATAACAAACAAAACAATCTCTGCAATAACCAAACTAACCTAGCAAACAAAACAACAAAAAGACAATAAACTTACCTCCCTAGCTCCAAAAACAGGAGGAAAGAAAATGTACAACAAAAACGGCGATTCACCCCTACTGCTCAGTTTCACAACAATTTGGTACAAATGCGTGGCTGGTTGGAAGCGAAGGAGAGACGAGAGTTGTCTGCCATCTCCTCTTAATATACGGCAGGTGTGCGACCTCCAATCAGCAGCAGCCAATCGTGGGCCTTCTTGGAGCTGACCAGTTCGTGCACTGCTGGGGCACACCTAAACAAAAGATGGCAGGGAACACAGGGAAAAAGAAACACAACAGAGAGCAAGACTCTTGAGTGACCCCACTCGTAACACATATAAGACTTCAAATGGACTTAGCTGCCCTGCTCCCTTCATAATTCTCATATACAGTTTGACTAGATTTGGGTGTTTTGCAGGGATTATTTCAACCCATTTTGAAAATGCGTCAATCAGTACAAGGCAATATTTATATTGCCTTACTTTGTTTAATTCAATAAAGTCCATGTGTATTATTTGGAATGGATACTGTGCTTGTGGAAATTGGCCCCTTTTAGGCCTTACATTGCCTTGTGTGCTATGTTTCGCACAAGTCACACATGCCCGACAAAAAGCTTTGGAGTAATTACTGAATCCATATGTAGTAAAGTGTTCTTCCACTATCTGCACCATCCCTCCTGTTGAAACGTGACATGGGCCGTGACTCATAATTGCCGCCCATTTGAACAAGCTTTTTGGGAGGATTGGTTTACCAACTTTACTACATAGGATTCCTTCTTGATTTCTTATTGCACCTTTATTTCTCCAAATTGATTTTTCCATTTCAGGTGCATTTTCTTGCATGTCCTTTAAAATATTGGTATCCAGTGGTGTGTTGTCATCGTTTTCCTGGTCTGCAGGAAACATGTTATACAGTCCTATAGCTGCTTCTTTTGCAATTTTATCTGCGTGTGCATTTCCTCTAGAAACTATGTCTATTTGTCTTGTGTGTGATGCACACTTACACACTGCTACCGCCTCCGGTAGCAACACTGTCTGGAGCAGTAGCGTGAGAAGTTTTGCATGTGTTACTGGTTTCCCAGTTGATGTCTGCATTCCCCTGTTTTTCCACTGTGTTGCAAACACATGTAGGGCGGAAAATGCATATTGGCTATCCGTCTAGATGGTTACTCTCTTGTCTTTCATCAATTTGCATGCTTCTGTCAATGCAACTAATTCAGCGGCTTGCGCTGAATAGCTTGGCGGTAATTGTTCTGCTTTTAAAATCTTATCAATAGTTGTTACAGCATATCCCGTAACATTTGCCCCGTTGGGTTTTTTCTGTGATGAGCCATCCACATAAACATGTAATGAATCCTCCAAGGGCAGATCTTTGAGGTCTGCCCTTGGTAGATTCACAATCTGGCTCTCTTCTAGACAGTCATGTCTCACGCCATCCAATGACGTAGGCATCAATGTAGCTGGATTTAGTGTAGTGCACCTTTCTAATGTTAAGTGTGGTTGTGATAACAACACAGCTACACGATAATTGACGGGCAGGCGATAAGAAAGTCATTTTGTTCTGTAAGAGGAGGATGGAAACAGCATGTGGAACCTTAAGTGTTAATTGATGAAACAATACAATGTTTGCTGAGGCCTGCACGGCCATTGCAGCGGCAACAACGGCCTGCACACAAACAGGTGTTGCTCGTGCAACGGCATCAAGTCTAGATGAATAATATGCTACTGGCCTAAATTTTGTTCCATGTTTCTGCAACAACACTGAGGTCATGTGCCCATTTCGACAATCGACTGTTTGCTCAAATGGTTTTTCATAATTAGGCAATGCTAACACTGAGGTTCCTGCTAAAGTCCTCTTCAATTCACAAAACGCCCTTTCCCCTTCCTCTGTCCATTGTATTCTGACAGACATTGTCATTGGTGTCTCATAAATCAAATTATGTAACGGTGTTGTTATCTCAGCGTAGTTAGCCACCCAACTCACGCAATAATTGCACAGCCCCAAAAAAGACATCATCTGTTGCTTTGTTTCAGGTTTTGGGGCTGACAAAATAGCTGTTTTTCTTTTTGCGTCCACATGACGACCGTCAGCAGTCAACATATGACCCAAATACTTTACCTCTGCCACGCAAAATTGCAATTTAGCTCTGCTGACTTTATTTCCGGTGTTAAATAGATGTAGCAACAGAGCCAATGTGTCTTTTTCACAGTCCTGTTTATTTTTTGAAGCCGCGAGAATGTCGTCCACGTAGGTCATAATTTGACTTCCACATGGAGGATCAAACGTTCCCAGGCAAGTGGTGATTGCCTGGGAAAATATGGTGGGACTCTCACAATATCCTTGTGGTAGTTGAGTGTATGTGTATCTTTTCCCTTCAAATGTGAATGCGAACCAGTACCTACTGTTTGGGTGAATTGGGATTGAAAAGAATGCATTACTCAGATCCACAACAGAAAAAGTTTTGGCTTCTGGATCCAAATTGTTTAATAATGTGTGGGGGTCTGGTACATGTGGTGCTCTTGCAATCACCGCTGTGTTTACTGCTTGTAAGTCATGAACCATTCTCCATTCTTCGGAAGGGGGTGCTTTTTTCACTGGAAATATTGGCGAGTTACATGGTGAATCTGGGCATTCTACTAGCACGCCTGCTTTCAGTAAATCATTAATTACTGGTTTTATGCCCTCTTTAGCGTCTTGTTTTAATGGATATTGTCTCTGACATGGACGCCATTCACTTTTTGCTTTGATTTGCACAGGTTCGCATGTAGTCATTAGGCCGACGTCGGAACTGCTTTTTGTCCATAATTTGTCGGGGAGCTTTTCTAACAATTTGTCTTGTTCTGCGGTAAAGAGTTGCTCTCATATGGCTTTTGTTCGAATGTCTGTCATGTGCTGCGCTGGGTTTGTTTTTACATGCCATCCTAAGTTCTGTGTCCACATCTGCAATGTTTTGCTGAACTCAGCCCTCTTCCCAGCTGGGTTTATCAACAATGTTTTACAGTCTGTGTTTTCCTCAGCCCAGTCTACAGCCTTTTGTCCCTGAGTTGCCATAAGGCCTACGTTCGCCCATGTTTCATGTTTACTTTTCATAAGGGCCACATGAGGATGATTGTGGCTACAAAACAATCTTCTAGCTTCTTCACTCAGATTAACTGCGGCCACTGCACTTGTATCATTCCAATACATATACAGTAACTGTACTGTTTGTGGCCTAATTTTTTCCACTTCATGTTTATAATCGTCATCCGGTCCTGGTGTCTCCTTGTACCTTAATGTGACATGCAGATCGGTTTTGCTTATCTCATCATCAGGCTTTGTCACAACATTCTTTGCATGTCTGAGTAATTCCTCAGCTGCCCACACAGGTGGCACATTCACCAAATCAAGTGTCCAGTAAAAACATGGTGTCCCATAGCCCTCACATACAAATGAGTCATCATCATCCATGTCCAATCTTTTAGCTTTCATTCCATCTTCACACGGGACAACTGCAATGTTTAGTGCAATCATCAAATCTCTACCTAGTAAATTTACTGGACATTGTGGAGCTACCACCAAAGGCGCTTTGACATGATTTCCCGTTTCTGGATCGTACATCACTAATGGTTTTGTTAGTGTGTCCATATTAATCGCCCCACTTGCTACTCTGACGATTATTTTTTCTTTAGACATTTCTACATTTTGTGGCTTCTGTCTTATCACTGTTCTGCATGCGCCAGAGTCACACAGGAACATAAAACTTTGTCCAGCAACTGTTAAGGTCACTTCTGGTTTTACTTTCGTACTGAGATAGACCTCTGCTGCCTGTATGTCCACTTGGTCTAACTTTGTGTCATTTTCTATCTGCACATTACCAACACAGTCAGCACGACTGTGTTTGGACTTATCTAGTCATTTGTTCTCTTCCTGGGGACAGTCTAGTGCCCAGTGTCCTAATTTGCCCCAATTCCAGCAACCTTCTGCATTCCTTTCTGAATTTTTCCAACTGTTTCTCTTATCATTATATTGTCCTCTTGCACCATGACCACGACCACGACCACGGCCTCTTTGTCGTCCATCCCTTCCTCTGTTCCTTACATAGAACACTTCATCATCATTGCACCAGAACGTTTCTGCTTTCTTTGCCACAATTTTTTTCTTCTTGCTATGAACCACATTTTCAGCATGGCGTGCATAGTTAATGAACTCATCTAGACTTTGGGTAGTGAGGCTAACATCATGTTTTTTAATCCATTCTCTTATTTCTGATCTAAGTCCATTCAATAAAGCATTTTTTAATTGCTGCTGGTATGCGCCACCTATTTGTCCATCATCTACTATTCCGCTGTTCGTTTTGAATACCTCCTCAAACCGTGCTCCAAATTCATCAACGGATTCATCCTCCTGTTGTACAGTTGAGCCTATTTTACTATAGTCTGCCCTGTGCCTGAATGTTTGCCTCATTCTCTCAAGCACGTCTTGACGAGTTGTCGACTGTCAGCCGCCTATGGAACAGGGGGGCTGCCACCCATAGGGCTAAAATTTCCACGTACTCTGCCCCAATCTATTGTGAGGGCAGTTTGTAATGCCTGTTGTATTTCTAACCCGTTCAGGTGGTATGTATTCACCAGCTGTTGCATATCACGGCACCATTCTTCTACATCTCTTTTGTATGGTGTTAAGCTTTCCGCGGCTTTCATACACTCTTCTTTGGACCACGGCCTGTAAACAAGAATGGTCCTGCCTTCTGTGCCTCTTTCACCTTCATATGCAGGATTAGCCACTCAATCATGGGGTACAGGTCCCCGTCAGTTATTTGCTGTAATTTGGGCCTGGGGTCTGGGCTTAACACTCCACCCATCAATTTGCTCCAGGTATCCACACCACCGGATTTACTCTTTGTTTGTACTGGTGTGGTTGGTAAAGGAGGGTATAGGCTCTTGACATCTTTGTTTTCAGGAGGCTGAGTAGAGCCAAAGTAAGCCGGCGGTTCCTCCTCTCCTGCAGCTGTAGCAACAGGGGGGCAGAGGCCTCAAGGTGTCCCCCCCCGCCGCCTACGCCCTTGCAGGGTCTCATTATCTTCATTTCTCACAAACAGCCTTTCTTTTGCATAAGTTTGGCCTTTTTTTTGCTTTTGCGCTTCTACGGTCCAATTGATCGCTGCCGCTATCTCCATATCCAATTCACTCTTTTTCTTAGTACTGTTTGCTTTGAATTTTTCTTCCCTCAACTTTTTTACCAATTCGGAGGTCCCCGGGGTTGTCAACTTTCCATGAAACCCATGTTTTTTTTTCCACCTGGGTACATATTTAGCACCACTTTCATACTTTTGCCTCATATACTTTTCGTCTCTAGTACTCTCATAGCTAGCCTGATCCGTCTTGCAGCAGCAATTTTCCATTTTGTCCCACAACACAAAACAGCAGCAACAGTGCAACAACAACAATAGCAACAATAAAATAGAAACCACAAATCCACCATAAAACAGTAGTCACATGCAGCAATTGTAAGAAAGCTTAACAGAGGAAGCCCACAGAGAGAACACACACACTCACGATGGCTTATCACTTCCACACTTTTCACTGCTTTCACTCCAATCTCACAAGCCAGCTATCATACCACATCAGTTGTGCCTATATAACTTAGGGCCATTAAGACGCACAGGATTGGAACCTTTTCTTGTCTTAACCTTCTAGAACTCCTAGATCTTCTTATTCTAGGTATTAACAGCGCAAGTCTTTTGCTCCGCTTTTTTTTTTTTTTTTGGGCCTCGGGCAGGGCTTTCAACCTCCCTTTTACATATTAAGACGCACAGGACTGGAACCTTTTCTTGTCTTAACCTTCTAAAACTTCTAGATCTTCTTATTCTTGGTATTAACAACGCAAGTCTTTTGCTCCGCTTTTTATTTTTTTTGTTTGGGCCTCGGGCAGGGCTTTCAACCTCCCTTTTACATCAACAAGTATGCAAGCATAATAAAAACTCTACTCACAGTTAATGTCTTCTCCCCGTCTCACTTTCTGTTGCTGGTTACGGATGCCGTCAATCAACGATCCCGGGGAGGACGCTGACGCAACCGGCCACGGGAAAGTGGACTTCTTCTACAGACCCAGGCTGGCTGTGCGCACAGTCTTCAGTCGCTATTAGCGGCCCCCCCACGAACGCAGATATGTTGGAATCCGGCTCGAAGGACCATCTTATGTCAGAGTTATCAATAATGAGAGACTGGAGAAAAGCCAAAACTTTGAGTCAAACACGATCTTTTGCAAAAGAGGGAGAGAGCACCAGGGTCTTTCAGGGTTTTCGGGCTCTCCTCCTCATTTTATTACAAGGGATACAAAGAAAGGGGTTACAGGTTTGAAAATAACACCATATAAGGAATTGGTTCGTCTGTAGTGTGAGTGTGTGTGTGTGTGTGTGTGTGTGTGTGTGTGTGTGTGTGTGTGTGTGTTAGTTGGTGTGCAACGTGTTTTTATATGATAACATCTATATACATAAACGATTCTTCCATCAGGCGCCACCCAGCATCAAGCAGCATGCTGCTCGGAGGAGTGCTGGCGGACAGGCCATTCTCCTGAGAGGGGTGTGTTTACCACAAAAACCCTTTCTTCCACTGTGGTCTTTCCTTGGTGCACCATGACCAGCCACCTAGTGGATGATCTTTTCCAGTTCACATGAAAAGACTGCACCTTGAGGAACACATGGTCTCCGATCTGGATCCGGGTTTTCTTTGGGATAGAATACACTGGCCAGTCATTGTGCTTATGCATCTCCCTTGTGCAAAACAGTCTTTTCATGTGAACTGAAAAAGATCATCCACTAGGTGGCTGGTCATGGGTTAAGTCTGCTAGTCCATATGGTCCTCCATATACTATTTCAAATGGCGATAAAGTTTTTCCTTCAGCGGAACAAATCTCATTTCTGTGGCCACAATAAGAATGCAATCTGGTCGCTGTCTCTTTATCACTTGCATTGTTTTTATGCGTATGGCCTTGACTGTCCCATTTGTTCTTTCAACAAGCCCTCCTGATATTCAACAGTTCTCTAACTTTTGTAACAGCTTTTTTCACAAAATGTAATCAATTGTGACTTCTAATTACTCTCAGACTGCCAAATGTCAGTATGATTCGATCACACAATGCTTTGACAACTGTTTTTGCATCACAATGCGCTGTTGGGAATAAGTCAACCCACTTTAGGAATGCATCTAATATGACGAAATAATATTGCTTTCCTAATGCCTCGTTTGATTCAATGTCATCCATATATTGATTCAATGTCATCCATATATATCATATGAAATGATTCGGGTGGTTCTAGAAATTTGCCTCTATGTGGTCACAAATAAACTTGTGCATTATTGCAAAAACAGATATCACAACATTTACAAAAAACAAAACATTTTTGAGTAGAAAAAGTGAACCCATATGCAACTGATCATGCATATTCCCCCCTGTTGACACATGGCCAAGCTCATGTGTCAACTTTGCTGCTCATTCAAATCAAAATTTTAGTAACCATGGTTTTCTAACCGCCAATCTACTTTTTTCTTCAACATCTTGTTATGCTCCTTTATTTAGCCATTTTTGCTGCTACAGTTTAGGAGCTGATGTTTTCCTTGATATCAAGATGGTCTGTGTGTCTTGTTCATCATGTAGTGTTTCAACGCGGCTGTCTTATGCTTTGGCAACTGTGGGCACACCTATGACTGTTTCTTTGGCTGCTTTGTTTGCCTAATCGGTTTCCTGCTGTAATTTGGTCATTTCTTTTCTTGTTGTGGTTATGAAGCCGCGGTTAGCCCAAAGTTGATAAAACACATGCCGTACTTGCTGTCTGTCCATATTGTAACATCTTTGCTTTCAAAAATTTCACAGGCTTTGATTAGCGCGGGCAATTCATCTGCTTGCAATGAACATGTCGATTTTAATGTTCCTCAAAACAAAATTTACTACATATCCCACCCTTTTGCGGCCGTCTTCCCCTTTGCTAGCTGAACCGTCAAAAAAAAAAAAAACTTCTCCAGTCGGGAGAGGGGTGTCATTCAGGTCAGGTCTTGGTTTGGTGGAAATTTGGGCGTGGCTTCCACAGTCGTGTGGGGTGCCGTCTACAGGTGTGGGCAAAGGTGTCGCTGGGTTTGATGCTCCACATCTAACAAGTATAATGTGTCCCTGTGATACAAGTAATGCGGTGCAATATAAATGTCATGCAGGCGATAAGAGTGTCATTTTTGGGGGGGTTTCCAGCAACAAAACAAATACATAGGGAACCCTCAACGTGAGGGGGTGAAACAACACAACCTCCACTGAAGCCTCCACTGCCAATGCTTCGGCCAGCACCACCTGAACGCCTTCAAGGGTTGGCCCAGCAACTGCATCCAATTCCTCAAAATAAAATTTGACTGGCCTCAGTTTCCCGTCATGCTTCTGCAACAAAACTGAAGTCATGAATCCCTGTTTAGCAGTCACTCTTTGCTCAAATGGTTTGCTGTAATCCGGTAGTGTCAATACGGATTAATTAATTCCAATTTCAGTGTCAAATGCATCGTCAGCTTTTTTCATGACTGATATCAAACAGTGGCCTAGTCAATTCAAAATAATTTTTTGGAATCCATATGATACAAAAATGACATCATTTGTCTTTTGGTCTGAGTTTTTGGGCTTTCGCAATGGCCTCCTTATGTCTGTCAATAACAATTCTGCCATTCTTATCTCATTAGTTCTGCCAACCTTCTTCCATTTGTTTCCACTTGCCCAAAATCTTTCTTGCCACAACTCCAACATTCTTATGCATTGAATTTTGTCTTTCAACTCTCTCATCCTTCTTTTCCGCTACCACAATTCCTGTTTCCAACACAATGCACTTCCTCTTCTCCATCACACCAGAATGTCTGTTTTCTCCCCTATATTCTTCTACATTTCTTCTACTACTCCACTCTCAGCTGAATAGTTGATTTATCTAATCTCCGAGTGTTGGAGGTCACTCACATCTACATTTTTGTTTGTAGTATACTTCCAATTAGCCTTGCATTTTCTCAGCTGCTGTCAATATGTTCAGCCTGTTTATCCATTATCTACCATAATGCGATTTGTTTTTAGAAAACTCTTGCAAACTATACTATATCAAACAATTAACATATCAACTGGTTCATCCTCCTTTTGCACAGTTGAATCTATTTTACTGTAAGACCTGATCCTATCATGCTAATCTCTCCAAACAATTATTACATATAAGGCATCAATCTTCTTTCCTCCGCTTTTGCGTACTTGTTTTTTTTTTTTTGAGCAGGGCCAGTATACAAAAATAATTCTGCCCTTTCTGCCTCCTTTTGTCTTAACATGCAGGGTTTGCTACTTAGATAATGAAATACAACTCCCTATCACGTATCTATGCAATTTTCTATACAGGTGTGGCTGGCAGAGAAGGGTCACGTTTCTGTTTTCAGAAAGTGGAGGATAAATTACAAAAAAAGGTCGCAGTTGTGGTCAAAAAGGGAGGCAGAGGCCTCTGATTGCCACCCCTGCTCTCTGTGCCTCTGTTTGTCCCGTTATCTGCAATTCTCGCAAGCAGCTTTGTTTGGTGTCTACTTGGCTGTTTTATTTTCTCTACAGGTCATTTAGTGGCTGCTGCTATTTCCAGATTCAACTTTTTCTCTTTTATCGATTTTGCTATTTGAAATTTTTCTTCAGCTTTGTTCTAACAAATTCAGTGGTCTCTATCAATTTGCCAATTTCAAATATTTTCCACTTTGAAGAACAACAAAAGCAACAACAACAAAATCAACTTTAGCAAAAATGACAATTCTCACAACTATGACAACGACAATAACAGCAACACATGCAGCAACTGTGTGAAAATTTCAACAGAGCAAGCTTCACAGGCTTACACTCACAATCACTTCTCATTTTCATATCACAGTCTCCCAAGTTGGCTATCATACGACAACATGCCTACATGTTATTAAGCTATGAAAACACAACATTTACAATTAATTCAACGTCATCTGGCTATCCACCCCTGGCATAGCCTCACATATAACACAACAACTTTGTGTGTATTTTATTTGTGTTTCAACCACTAATTATTCATTGCCAGTTAATCTAGCATTTGGAAACATCCTAATTCTTAATTTAGTCTCAACTGATCCCATAATACATTTTTCCATTTTTTTCATTTCACCTGTGTGCTGAGAATTAACCCTGTGAATGGACCAGTTTCTGCTCACAAACCTCAGGTTTGAAACCATCTCAAATTTGTCATTTTGACTTTTAACCATGCAGACTAGGTCAAGCCCGATCTAACAATGTATTTTAGCCAAATTTCAACAAATATCATTGTTTATTTCTAACAATCTAACATACAAACATGTAACACACCAATAGTTACACACCAGCAAACTGACAGATACACACGCCGATCCACATCACACAACATGCAGTTTACAACGTATATGTGGACTTTGTTAAACACGTACAAGACACACTTTTTGCACACACCATTTCAAATGGCATCACTCCTTTGGCTTCATGTCAACCCTCAGTACTCAGATGTGGAGCAGAGACCCAGTCCCGAAAAGGGTCTTACTGCCGTGGCCACGGTCTTGCCTGGTTGTCAACTCCGCCTCTGAAAACCTCAGGTGTCTGGGCTTAAGAATATGGTGGTAAACTCAGGTATGAATTGTTGGTGTCTGTTTTCCACCGTTAATTTTGGGTTTACTGTCTGGCTGTGTTAGTTGCCGACAGGTTAGTGGCTGCGGTCAAATCATCATCTGCTTTCCTTTTTTTTCTCAGCCACCTTCCATGGTCGTTTCGGTTTGGCTCTATCAACTAAAGCCTTGCATTTAAACCACTGTTAATCATCACTGTTTTCAATCCTTTCCCTGTCCTTCAATGACAACTTCCGCAACACTTTCTCCAATCCACCACAATCATCCACGTCTCTGGAAAAACCGTATTGGATTTTCCATTTTATCACATACTTAGTACTTTCTTTGCTATCTACCTCTGCCGGACGTGCTTTTTCCTTCGATTCATCCACAAAACAACAACATTCCTTTTCCCATTTTGCCTCCTTGGGCCGAGTTAAGGCCTCGGAAGACTTATTTATTTATTTATTTTTCCTCATGATTACCTATGTTTCCTTCGTCACGGGAGAAATGCTACGTGCCTGGTGTCAGCTTCTACCTCGAAAGGCGGATATCCCCAGGTGTTTATACTCACGACCGTTTCACCAGTTTTAGATTTCCCGTCACTCAGGACAACCACTCCACATTCATTCCACACTCATACATCACAGAAATGATCAGTAACTGTGCACCGGATGTTAAATTTTCTCTTTTTTAAGTCGGGCCGTTTGTTTAAAGTCCAATTGACTGTACGTTTAAGGTCCGATGGACCGTTCGTTTAAGGTCCGATGGACCGCTCGTTTAAGGTCCGATGGACCGCACGTTTAAGGTCCAATGGACCGCTCGTTCAAGGTCCTATGGACCGCACGTTTAAGGTCCTATGGACTGCTCGTTTAAGGTCCAATGGTCCGCACGTTTAAGGTCCGAAGGACCGCTCGTTTAAGGTCCGATGGACCGCACGTTTAAGGTCCTATGGACCGCTTGTTTCAAGTCCAATGGACCGCATGTTTAAGGTCCGTTGGACCGCCCCTTTAAGGTCCGATGGACCGCACGTTTAAGGTCCGATGGACCGCACGTTTAAGGCCCTACGGACCGCTCGTTTAAGGTCCGATGGACCGCACGTTTAAGGTCCGATGGACAATTCAGACTCACCTTTGTTCTTGCAATCTCTCTGCTGGTCGAGTCACTCTGGTTTGTTGGATGGTGTTTGCGTTCCTCCGGTGAGCGGTGTCCGACGTCTGGCCTCGTGGAAAGGAGGGCTTCCAGAATCCAACGGATTCTGACGGTATACCGATTGGTTCAGCTGTCGTCGATCGTCCACCAAAGAGAAGGCTTCTTAACCATCCGGCTCAAAGGACCAAGTTAGAATGTCAGAGAAATCTCAGAAAAGAAGACTAGGACAAGCCTCGCTGCTTAAACAGCTAAAAGAGTAACTCAGACCAGCCAAGATTGACTTTTCTATGCCGGGCATAGGGAAAAAAGCTTGGGCAAATGAACTCGTGGGTCTTCCAACGCTAGTTTCACTGCCCAGCCGTCCCCCCCTGGCTTTTATTGAGCAAAATGTATATCAGATTACAATACACAACAAAAGAGCCACCCGGGCGCCACCGGCAGCTGGGCCAAGGTCCCGACTCACACTTTCGTGCTTCAACAGCTCTATCTAAGGACAGGGTCAAGATGAACTAGGATTGCATAAATGGTTAACAATGAAATAAGCACATAATGATAACAACCTAATATATGATTCCCTTCACATCGGCTTAGCTCATTTTGCTCTGAGGTTACCTGGGGTTGGCTTCAACTTCTTCCCGAGCGAAGTTATTTCAAAGATTGCAATGACTATTTTCGGATACCTTCAAGTCCTGCTGTTGGCTGTTTTATCTTAATTGGGCAAAAGATCAACGATTAAACAAGCAGTAGGATTACTTATTTACAAGTGTTTGCATCCGCGTTCATAATCGCTCGTAATCACTGCTGTCAACTTTATTTTTGTTGTTAGTGTTCTTGGTTGGATTGGCTGCGCTGCGTGTCAAATTTTTGTTTACCCTGCCGAGACTTAAGCAGTTGAATCATAGGTCCTACACAGTCATTGTTTCTGTTTTTTGGTGTAACCAATATTTTTTCTTTTGCTTACTACGTTACTTTGTTTTCTTAACATGATTACCAACAAGGGGATTCGAATTTGGTGTGTTTTGTCATCTATATTCTTAATGCTAGTCCTTTTTTTATTTTTATTTTTCTCTCTCTCTTTTTCTCTTTGTCTCCGTGCGGGGGCAACTAGTGGCAAGGATAGTGATGAGACTGAATCGAAACTGGAAGCTATACTGGTGCATGTATGTTAGATATGTGTGTGAGAGTGTGAATTTGAATGTTTGTGGCGTCCCCCCCCCCCCCCCCCCCCCCCCCCCAAGGGCAAGGGCATCTTGTTCGCAACAGTTCTTGTTGTGAAGGGTGAGTAATGTCTCATATTCGTACTTCGCTCGGCCGGGGATGTAGAGTGGTGTCATGGAATGTTAGGGGGATCAATGGGACTACCAAAAGAGAAAAGGTGCTTTCTCATTTGAAACAGCTTAATGGGGATATTTGTTTCCTCCAGGAGACTCATTTGAAGAGCTCAGAGGTCTCAGAGGACCCGTTGGCTTGTCTAACACTGCCAAAACGTTGAAGACTATAAGGAACCAAATTGGTCTCAGTGACCGCTGGAGGTTTCTTGACCCAACCGACAAGGCTTTTTCGTTTTTTTCCCATGTTCACCGTAGTTACTAAAGGATTGACTTCTTCCTCTTGGACAAGAGGTTACTGGATTGGGTGAACACCAGTGTATATCACAGCATTGTTATTTCTGACCACGCCCCTACCTCCATGGACTTGAACTTTCCAAATTCCATAGTTCTGACCATTCAATGGAAGCTTTCTCATTTTTTAATAAACGATCCAGATTTTAAGCTTTTGTACCAGAATGAAATCACAACTTTTTTTCAAATAAATGACACGGTGAACATCACTAGAGGCGTACTATGGGAGCCATTCAAGGCATATTTGCGGGGGCAAGCTATCTCATTCTCATCTCAGAGGAAGAAGGTAGAAACAGGCAGACTAGCTTAGCTCTCAGAGCGCATTTTGCAGATTGACAGACAACATGCCGCTGACCCCTCACGTGCTCTTTATGATGAACATTTTAAACTGCAGGCTGAATATGACACTCTAACAACAGTGAAGGTGGAGGCAAACTTGTTGAGGATCAGGCAACGTTACTTTGAGATGGGAGACAAAGTTGGAAGACCTTGCTCATCAAGCCAGGACTACTGCGCTTTCTAGGTTAATACCGAGGCTAAGGTCATCTTCCGGAGTAGTCACTTCAGACTCTAAATTGATCAATGACATTTTCTGAGGTTTCTACTCAGACCTTTATAAATCAGAGTGCGTACCGGGAGTCTGGGTGGGCCACAACTCTCTAGAAAAGCTTGCTTACCCAAAAGTCGACGCTGATTTGGCCGGAAAGATAGGCGCTCCTATCGCGCTGATGGAGGTGCGTGAAGCGATTAGGCAGCTGATAAAAGCAGGTAAATCCCCAGGTCCTGATGGCTTTGGGGTAGAATTCTATAAGACGTTTGTGGATTCTGTGGCGCCACATCTGGTGAATACATATAACGAGGCTTTTACTATCGGTAGACTTCCTTCAACTCTCTGTGAGGCTAATATCTCTTTTCTTTTGAAGAAAGATAAAGACCCCCTAGAATGCGGTAGCTATAGACCCATTAGTCTTTTAAACGTTGACCAAAAGATCCTGGCCAAAGTTCCGGTGATGAGATTACAACAAGCATTGCCCACGCTGATCTCAGCTGATCAGACAGGTTTTATGACTGGATGGAATTCTTCATACAATACAAGACGGCTTCTTAATATCGTCGGCTCCACCGGATCTGGCCCGCCCGAGGTAGTGGTCTCCTTGGATGTGGAGAAGGCGTTTGACAGGGTTGAGTGGCAGTACCTGTTTTATGTTCTGGATCAGGCTGCTTTATGAGTCCCCAACGGCACGTATCATCACAAACCATGTCAGCTCTCCCACCTTCACTCTGCATCGGGGTACCAGGCAGTTTTGCCCTCTTTCCCCCCTCTTATTTGCCTTGGCTGTAGAACCATTGGCCATTTGGCTTCGATCCGAGGAAAGGATTGAGGGTATCTCAAGATGCGGCATCACTCATAAGCTGTCCCTTTACGCTGACTATTTGCTGATTCATCTGTCAAACCCCTCTACATTGGTCCCCATTGTCATAGACATATTGACTCAATTTGGCAAATTTTCAGGTTACAAACTGAACTAGAGCTGCAAGCAGCTATAAAGGGCCCTCGCAGACCTGTGCATGTTGGGGTATGAACAGGCCGGGGTATGAACAAGGACTATGAATGATAAAAAAATTTGTTGTAGATCACTTCAGTGCAGGACTATTACTAAATATGTAAAAGTTAGACAAGGTGGGACAATGTGTCTGGAGTTACTGCAGCTTTTATTGTTCCAATTTTGTGACTTTCAATGCCATATAGGCCACACCCACTGTCGAAACATTGTACTGATTTGTGGGGGGCATAAGGCATGGCCGCTGGCTTTTCAGAAAACATTTAAGGGCTATCACTTCAAGGGGCTCAGCAGAGTACATAAAAACATTAGGGATTTGCTATATTTTTTCCTGCCACTAGGTGGCGCTCATACTATGATAAAAAAGAGGCTTGTAGGTGTGTTTCACATTGGACTCCCATCTCATATACCAAATTTTAAAAATATCAGATCATCTAGGTCCAATTACAGCAACTTTTACCGTTTTGGGGAGACATCAGACTTTGAGTTTGCATAGAGGCCACGCCCTTTAATGAAAAGTCATAAAAGTTGAGAACCGTAATGTTCCAATGTGTCATAGCTTTTCTGACCATTTTTGAGTTCATTTAGTCAAACAGGCATTTCACAGTACATAAAAGTATAAAAAATGAGATTTTTGTCCGCCACTGGGTGGCGCTTTATATGATTTGAAAGTTTATCACATAGCTGTATTATTCCATGACTTTTAAAGGCCCAGGAAAGTTTCAGATGGTTTGAAGCTGTCATAGCTGAGTTATTAAGATTTTTGTCACTCTTGGCGAAGGAAGTATTAAACATAATTTGAAGCTCCACCCCCATCTTTTATGTCAAGAGATCTTCACAATATTTGGACTATGTGTGCCCCTCAGTTGGATAATGATTCATGCCAAAGTTGAAGGTAATGGGGTGAATCGTTCAAGAGAAAAAGGCACTAGTTTGAGACCAGCTAATGTCTAAGAATGGGACAAAACTGCACATTAAAAAAATTCATAACAATTTTTCTGTACATCCTAGCACATCACTTCTATTAACATTTTTGTAGGTCTTACAGTCCTTCATTAGCCTACAAAGTTTCATAGCTGTAAGTCAAACCAAACAGGATTGACTGTAATCTTTCGACTAATTACTTTTTTTGCAGCCACTAGGTGGCGCTAGCTTTAAACTGGAATATATTTTTGTCGCTATTTTCAGGAGAATATTTTTATCCAATGTGTGAAATTGTGAGAAGATCAGATCATCTGGGTCAAATTACAGCAACTTTTACTGGACAGATAAAGCTTCGGAATGAAAATGGTCATAGAGGCCACGCCCATTATCGAAACTTCGTAAAATTTGGTGGAGGTCAGCAAGGCTGTCTAGAGGCTTGTCAGACTTAATTTCAGCGATATTACTTCAAAGGGCTCAGCTAAACACATAAAAACGTTTAAAAAATGCTATATTTTTGGCTGCCACTAGGTGGCGCTCACACTATAGCAAAAAATAAGTTGATAGGTGTATTCCGCATTGGAAATCCATCAAATATGTAATGTTTGGAAAAGATAAGACCATCTGGGTCCAAATACAGCAACTTTGTTTGTTTTCGCGAGAAAACAGACTGACACTTTTGTTTGCCACTAGGTGGCCTTATAAGCAATTTAAGATTTTTTTAAACACATTTGTTAAGGATTTAAGTCTTCATGTGTCTGTGAAGTTTCAGATTTTTCCAAGCTTGGAAAGCTGAGTTATAAAGGTTTGTTTCACATGTGGCAAAGTAATCATCAAAGGCATAATATAAAGCCCCGCCCCCAGCATATTTGATGGCGGATCATCACAAAAATTTGAACAATTGTGCCTCACAGTCAGATAAAACATCACAGCAAATTTGAAGTCGATCGGGTCAAGCGTTTGGGAGAAAAAAGGAGCAGTTCGGGACCTGCAAATGAGCAAAAACGGGCCAAAAGTGCACATTCAAAAATTCATAACTCTCTTTCTGTACATCTGAGCACATGGCTCGCGCTGACTTTTTTGTAGGGCTCGAGGTCCTACATAAGGCTACAAATTTTTGGAACTCTAGGTCAAACGGGCCGGGAGTGAGAGGCTATTTTCCACTCATAAGGCCATTTTGGGGCCAATTACAGCCACTTTTTTCGTTTTGGCGAGTCATCTGACTTTGAGGTGGCGTGCAGACTACGCCCATTATCGAAAAGTCATAAAATTTTGAAACCTAATATTCCATGTCTTATTGATATTCTGACCAATTTTTATTTGTTGTACTCAAACAGACTGAGCACAATACATGAAAGTGTAAAAAATGACATTTTAATCAACCACTAGGCGGCGCTAGTAGGTATTTAAAAAAACTTTTTTTAAAGGTGTTAAAGACATTAGTTTCCATGTGTCTATGAAGTTTTAGATTTTTTTAAGCTAGTGCATCAAAGTTATTAAAGTTTGTGTCCCTCTTGGCGAAGGAAAAATTGAACACATAATTTGAAGCCACGCCCCTATCATATATGTCAGCGGATCTGCACCAAATTTTGCCCACTTGTGCCCCTATGTGTGAATATGGACCACAGCAAATTTGAAGGCGATTGAGTAAAGCGTTTGGGAGAAACAAGGAGCAGTTTGGGACCTGCAAACGTGCAAAAATGGGCCAAAAATGCACATTCAAAAATTCATAACTCTTTTTCTGTACATCTGAGCACATGGCTCGCGCTGACTTTTTTGTAGGTCTCTAGGTCCTACATATGGCTAAAAATTTTCGTAGCTCTAGGTCAAACGGGCCGGGACCAGGTGCACTTTTTCGACCTTAGGTGGCGCTGCAGAGCCATTTTTTTTGCATTGTTTTGGGAAACACAAAAATATACAATTTTTCACCGGGCCCGACAAATGTGCAAATTTTGGTGACTTTTCGTGCATGTTTAGGCCCTCAAAAATGGAAAAGCGCTGCACAGTAAATAATAATAATAATAATAATAATCTGGAGAAAAACAAGAGGGCTCTCACAGCGGTAGCTGCTCGGGCCCTAATAATAATAACTAGAGCTGCAAGCAGCTATAAAGGGCCCTCGCAGACCTGTGCACGTTGGGGTATTAACAGGTCGGGGTATGAACAAGGACTATGAACGATGAAAAAGTAGTTGTAGATGACTTCAGTGCAGGACTCTTACCAAATATGTAAAATTTAGACAAGGTGGGACAATGTGGGTGGAGTTACTGCAGCTTTTATTGTTCCAATTTTGTGACTTTCAATGCGATATAGGCCACATTCACTGTCGAAACATCGTACTGATTTGCAGAGGGCATAAGGCATGGCCACTGGCTTTTCAAAAAACATTTAAGGGATGTCACTTCAAGGGGCTCAGCAGAGTACATAAAAACATTAAGGATTTGCTATATTTTTTGCTGCCACTAGGTGGCGCTCGTACTATGATTAAAAAATAGGCCTGTAGGTGTGTTTCACATTGGACTCCCATCCCATATATGAAGTTTTAAAAATATATGATGGTCTAGGTCCAATTACAGCAACTTTTACCGTTTTCGCGAGACATCGGATTTTGAGTTGGCATAGAGGCCACGCCCTTTAATGAAAAGTCATAAAAGTTGAGAACCTTAATGTTCCAATGTGTCATAGCTTTTCTGACCATTTTTTAGTTCATTTAGTCAAACAGGCATTTCACAGTACATAAAAGTATAAAAAATAAGATTTTTGTCCGCCACTGGGTGGCGCTGTAAATGATTTGAAAGTTTATCACATAGCTGTATTATTGCATTACTTTTAAAGGCCCAGGAAAGTTTCAGATGGTTTGAAGCTGTCATAGCTGAGTTATTAAGATTTTTGTCACTCTTGGCAAAGGAAGTATTAAACATAATTGGAAGCTCCGCCCCCATCTTTTATGTCAAGAGATCTTCACGATATTTGGACTATGTGTGCCCCTCAGTTGGATAATGATTCATGCCAAAGTTGAAGGTAATGGGGTGAATCATTTAAGAGAAAAAGGCACTAGTTTGAGACCAGCTAATGTCTAAGAATGGAACAAAACTTTAATTAAAAAAATTCATAACAATTTTTCTGTACATCCTAGCACATCACTTCTATTGACTTTTTTGTAGGTCTTGCAGTCCTTCATTTGCCTACAAAGTTTCATAGCTGTAGGTCAAACCAAACAGGATTGACTGTAATCTTTCGACCAATGACATTTTTTGCAGCCACTAGGTGGCGCTAGCTTTAAACTGGAATATATTTTTGTCGATATGTTCAGGAGAATATTTTTATCCAATGTGTGAAATTGTGAGAAGATCAGATCATCTGGGTCAAGTTACAGCAACTTTTACTGGACAGATAAAGCTTCGGAATGAAAATGGTCGTAGAGGCCACGCCCATTATCGAAACTTCGTAAAATTTGGTGGAGGTCATCAAGGCTGTTTAGAGGCTTTTCAGACTTAATTTCAGCGATATTACTTCAAAAGGCTCAGCTAAACACTTAAAAACGTTTAAAAAATGTTATATTTTTGGCTGCCACTAGGTGGCGCTCGCACTATAACAAAAAATACATTGATAGGTGTATTCCGCATTGGAAACCCATCAAATATATGAAGTTTAGAAAAGATAAGACCATCTGGGACCAAACACAGCAACTTTGTTCGTTTTGGCGAGACATCAGACTGACATTTTTGTTTGCCACTAGATGGCCTTATAAGCAATTGAAGATTTTTTTAAACACTTGTGTTAAGGGCTTGAGTCTCCCTGTGTCTGTTAAGTTTCAGATTTTTCCAAGCTTGTAAAGCTGAGTTATAAAGATTTGTTTCACATGTGGAAAAGTAATCATCAAAGGCATAATATGAAGGCCCGCCCCCACCATATTTGATTGCGGATCGTCACGAAAATTTGAACAATTGTGCCTCAGAGTCAGATAAAACATCACAGCAAATTTGAAGTCGATCGGGTCAAGCGTTTGGGAGAAAAAAGGAGCAGTTCGGGACCTGCAAATGAGCAAAAACGGGCTAAAGGTGCACCTTCAAAAATTCATAACTCTCTTTCTGTACATCTGAGCACATGGCTCGCGCTGACTTTTTTGTAGAGGTCGAGGTCCTACATAAGGCTACAAATTTTTGGAGCTCTAGGTCAAACGGGCCGGGAGTGAGAGGCTATTTTCCACTCATAAGGCCATTTTGGGGCCAATTACAGCCACTTTTTTCATTTTGGCGAGTCATCTGACTTTGAGGTGGCGTGCAGACTACGCCCATTATCGAAATGTCGTAAAATTTTAAAACCTTAATATTCCATGTCTTAATGATATTCTGACCAATTTTCATTTGTTTTACTCAAACAGACTGAGCACAATACATGAAAGTGTAAAAAATGACATTTTAATCAACCACTAGACGGCGCTAGTAGGTATTTTAAAAAACTTTTTTTAAAGGTGTTAAAGACATAAGTTTCCATGTGTCTATGAAGTTTTAGATTTTTTTAAGCTAGTACAACAAAGTTATTAAGGTTTATGTCACTCTTGGCGAAGGAAAAATTGAACACATAATTTGAAGCCACGCCCCTATCATATATGTCAGCGGATCTGCACCAAATTTTGCCCACTTGTGCCCCTATGTGTGAATATGGACCACAGCAAATTTGAAGGTGATTGAGTAAAGCGTTTAGGAGAAACAAGGAGCAGTTTGGGACCTGCAAACGTGCAAAAATGGGCCAAAAATGCACATTCAAAAATTCATAACTCTTTTTCTGTACATCTGAGCACATGGCTCGCGCTGACTTTTTTGTAGGTCTCTAGGTCCTACATATGTCTAAAAATTTTCGTAGCTCTAGGTCAAACGGGCCGGGACCAGGTGCACTTTTTCAACCTTAGGTGGCGCTGCAGAGCCATTTTTTTTGCATTGTTTTGGGAAACACAAAATTATCCAATTTTTCACCGGGCCCGACAAATGTGCAAATTTTGGTGAGTTTTCGTGCATGTTTAGGCCCTCAAAAATGGAAAAGCGCTGCACAGTAAATAATAATAATAACTAGAGCTGCAAGCAGCTATAAAGGGCCCTCGCAGACCTGTGCACGTTGGGGTATGAACAGGCCGGGGTATGAACAAGGAGTATGAACGATGAAAACTTAGTTGTAAATGACTTCAGTGCAGGACTCGTACCAAATATGTAAACTTTAGACAAGGTGGGACAATTTTGGTTGAGTTACTGCAGCTTTTATTGTTACAGTTTTGTGACTCTCAATGCCGTATGGGCCACACCCACTGTGGAAACATCGTACTCAATTGTGGAGGGCATAAGGCATGGCCACTGGCTTTTCAGAAAACATTTAAGGGATATCACTTCAAGGGGCTCAGCAGAGTACATAAAAACGTTAAGGATTTGCTATATTTTTTGCTGCCACTAGGTGGCGCTCGTACTATGATAAAAAATAGGCTTGTAGGTGTGTTTCACATTGGACTCCCATCCCATATACGAAGTTTTAAAAATATCAGATCATCTAGGTCCAATTTTAGCACCTTTTACCGTTTTGGCGAGACATCGGATTATGAGTTGGCATAGAGGCCACGCCCTTTATTGAAAAGTCATAAAAGTTGAGAACCTTAATGTTCCAATGTGTCATAGCTTTTCCGACCATTTTTGAGTTCATTTCGTCAAACAGGCATTTCACAGTACATAAAAGTATAAAAAATGAGACTTTTGTCCGCCACTGGGTGGCGCTGTAAATGATTTGAAAGTTTATCACATAGCTGTATTATTGCATGACTTTTAAAGTCCCAGGAAAGTTTCAGATGGTTTGAAGCTGTCATAGCTGAGTTATTAATATTTTTGTCACTTGGCGAAGGAAGTATTAAACATAATTTGAAGCTCCGCCCCCATCTTTTCTGTCACGAGATCTTCACGATATTTGGACTATGTGTGCCCCTCAGTTGGATAATGATTCATGCCAAAGTTGAAGGTAATGGGGTGAATCGTTTAAGAGAAAAAGGCACTAGTTTGAGACCAGCTAATGTCTAAGAATGGGACAAAACTGCACATTAAAAAAATTCATAACAATTTTTCTGTACATCCTAGCACATCACTTCTAGTGACTTTTTTGTAGGACTTACAGTCCTTCATTTGCCTACAAAGTTTCATAGCTGTAGGTCAAACCAAACAGGATTGACTGTAATCTTTCGACTAATGACATTTTTTGCAGCCACTAGGTGGCGCTAGCTTTAAACTGGAATATATTTTTCTCAATATGTTCAGGGGAATATTTTTATCCAATGTGTGGAATTGTGAGAAGATCAGATCATCTGGGTCAAATTACAGCAACTTTTACTGGACAGATAAAGCTTCGGATTGAAAATGGTCGTAGAGGCCACGCCCATTATCGAAACTTTGTAAAATTTGGTGGAGGTCAGCAGGGCTGTCTAGAGGCTTGTCAGACTTAATTTCAGCGATATCACTTCAAAGGGCTCAGCTAAACACTTAAAAACGTTTAAAAAATGCAATATTTTTGGCTGCCACTAGGTGGCGCTCGCACTATAACAAAAAATACGTTGATAGGTGTATTCCGCATTGGAAACCCATCAAATATATGAAGTTTAGAAAAGATAAGACCATCTGGGACCAAACACAGCAACTTTGTTCGTTTTGGCAAGACATCAGACTGACATTTTTGTTTGCCACTAGATGGCCTTATAAGCAATTGAAGATTTTTTTAAACACTTGTGTTAAGGGCTTAAGTCTTCATGTGTATGTGAAGTTTCAGATTTTTCTAAGCTTGTAAAGCTGAGTTATAAAGGTTTGTTTCACATGTGGCAAAGTAATCATCAAAGGCATAATAGAAAGCCCCGCCCCCAACATATTTGATGGCGGATCATCAAAAAAATTTGAACAATTGTGCCTCACAGTCACATAAAACATCACAGCAAATTTGAAGTCGATCGGGTCAAGCGTTTGGGAGAAAAAAGGAGCAGTTCGGGACCTGCAAATGAGCAAAAACGGGCCAAAAGTGCACATTCAAAAATTCATAACTCTCTTTCTGTACATCTGAGCACATGGCTTGCGCTGACTTTTTTGTAGGGCTCGAGGTCCTACATAAGGCTACAAATTTTTGGAGCTCTAGGTCAAACGGGCCGGGAGTGAGAGGCTATTTTCCACTCATAAGGCCATTTTGGGGCCAATTACAGCCACTTTTTTCGTTTTGGCGAGTCATCTGACTTTGAGGTGGCGTGCAGACTACGCCCATTATCGAAAAGTCGTAAAATTTTAAAACCTTAATATTCCATGTCTTAATGATATTCTGACCAATTTTCATTTGTTTTACTCAAACAGACTGAGAACAATACATGAAAGTGTAAAAAATGACATTTTAATCAACCACTAGGCGGCGCAAGTAAGTATTAAAAAAAACTCTTTTTAAAGGTGTTAAAGACATAAGTTTCCATGTGTCTATGAAGTTTTAGATTTTTTTAAGCTAGTACATCAAAGTTATTAAGGTTTGTGTCCCTCTTGGCGAAGGAAAAATTGAACACATAATTTGAAGCCACGCCCCTATCATATATGTCAGCGGATCTGCACGAAATTTTGCCCACTTGTGCCCCTATGTGTGAATATGGACCACAGCAAATTTAAAGGCGATTGAGTAAAGCGTTTAGGAGAAACAAGGAGCAGTTTGGGACCTGCAAACGTGCAAAAATGGGCCAAAAATGCACATTCAAAAAATCATAACTCTTTTTCTGTACATCTGAGCACATGGCTCGCGCTGACTTTTTTGTAGGTCTCTAGGTCCTACATATGCCTAAAAATTTTTGTAGCTCTAGGTCAAACGGGCCGGGACCAGGTGCACTTTTTCGACCTTAGGTGGCGCTGCAGAGCCATTTTTTTTGCATTGTTTTGGGAAACACAAAAATATCCAATTTTTCACCGGGCCCGACAAATGTGCAAATTTTGGTGACTTTTCGTGCATGTTTAGGCCCTCAAAAATGGAAAAGCGCTGCACAGTAAATAATAATAATAATAATAATAATAATACTAGAGCTGCAAGCAGCTATAAAGGGCCCTCGCAGACCTGTGCACGTTGAGGTATGAACAGGTCGGGGTATGAACAAGGACTATGAACGATGAAAAAGTAGTTGTAGATGACTTCAGTGCAGGACTATTACCAAATATGTAAAATTTAGACAAGGTGGGACAATGTGTGTGGAGTTACTGCAGCTTTTATTGTTCCAATTTTGTGACTTTCAATGCCATATAGGCCACACCCACTGTGGAAACATCGTACTGATTTGTGGAGGGCATAAGGCATGGCCACTGGCTTTTCAGAAAACATTTAAGGGATATCACTTCAAGGGGCTCAGCACATAAAACGTTAAGGATTTGCTATAGTTTTTGCTGCCACTAGGTGGCGCTCGTACTATGATAAAAAAATAGGCCTGTAGGTGTGTTTCACATTGGACTCCCATCCCATATATGAAGTTTTAAAAATATCAGATCGTCTAGGTCCAATTACAGCAACTTTTACCGTTTTCGCGCGAGACATCAGATTTTGAGTTGGCATAGAGGCCACGCCCTTTAATGAAAAGTCATAAAAGTTGAGAACCTTAATGTTCCAATGTGTCATAGCTTTTCTGACCATTTTTGAGTTCATTTAGTCAAACAGGCATTTCACAGTACATAAAAGTAAAAAAAAATAGATTTTTGTCCGCCACTGGGTGGCGCTGTAAATGATTTGAAAGTGTATCACATAGCTGTATTATTGCATGACTTTTAAAGTCCCAGGAAAGTTTCAGGTGGTTTAAAGCTGTCATAGCGGAGTTATTAAGTTTTTTGTCACTCTTGGCAAAGGAAGTATTAAACATAATTTGAAGCTCCGCCCCCATCTTTTATGTCGAGAGATCTTCACGATATTTAGACTATGTGTGCCCCTCAGTTGGATAATGATTCATGCCAAAGTTGAAGGTAATGGGGTGAATCGTTCAAGAGAAAAAGGCACTAGTTTGAGACCAGCTAATGTCTAAGAATGGGACAAAACTGCACATTAAAAAAATTCATAACAATTTTTCTGTACATCCTAGCAAATCACTTTTATTGACATTTTTGTAGGCCTTGCAGTCCTTCATTTGCCTACAAAGTTTCATAGCTGTAGGTCAAACCAAACAGGATTGACTGTAATCTTTCGACTAATGACATTTTTTGCAGCCACTAGGTGGCGCTAGCTTTAAACTGGAATATATTTTTGTCGATATGTTCAGGAGAATATTTTCATCCAATGTGTGAAATTGTGAGAAGATCAGAGCATCTGGGTCAAATTACAGCAACTTTTACTGGACAGATAAAGCTTCGGAATGAAAATGGTCATAGAGGCCACGGCCATTATCGAAACTTCGTAAAATTTTGTGGAGGTCAGCAAGGCTGTCTAGAGGCATTTCAGACTTAATTTCAGCGATATTATTTCAAAGGGCTCAGCTAAACACTTAAAAACGTTTAAAAAATGCTATATTTTTGGCTGCCACTAGGTGGCGCTCGCACTATAACAAAAAATACGTTGATAGGTGTATTCCGCATTGGAAACCCATTAAATATATGAAGTTTAGAAAAGATAAGACCATCTGGGTCCAAATACAGCAACTTTGTTCGTTTTCGCGAGACATCAGACTGACATTTTTGTTTGCCACTAGGTGGCTTTATAAGCAATTGAAGATTTTTTTTAAAACATGTGTTAAGGGCTTGAGTATTCATGTGTCTGTGAAGTTTCAGATTTTTCCAAGCTTAGAAAGCTGAGTTATAAAGGTTTGTTTCACATGTGGCAAAGTAAACGTCAAAGGCATAATATGAAGCCCCGCCCTTAACATATTTGATTGCGGATTGTCACGAAAATTTGAACAATTTTGCCTCACAGTCAGATAAAACATCACAGCAAATTTGAAGTCGATCGGGTCAAGCGTTTGGGAGAAAAAAGGAGCAGCTCGGGACCTGCAAATGAACAAAAACGGGCCAAAAGTGCACATTCAAAAATTCATAACTCTCTTTCTGTACATCTGAGCATATGGCTCGCGCTGACTTTTTTGTAGGGCTCGAGGTCCTACATAAGGCTACAAATTTTTGTAGCTGTAGGTCAAACGAGCCGGGAGTGAGAGGCTATTTTCCACTCATAAGGCCATTTTGGGGCCAATTACAGCCACTTTTTTCGTTTTGGCGAGTCATCTGACTTTGAAGTGGCGTGCAGACCACGCCCATTATCGAAAAGTCATAAAATTTTAAAATCTTAATATTCCATGTCTTAATGATATTCTGACCAATTTTCACTTATTTTACTCAAACAGACTGAGCACAATACATGAAAGTGTAAAAAATGACATTTTAATCAACCACTAGGCGGCGCTAGTAGGTATTTAAAAAAACTTTTTTTAAAGGTGTTAAAGACATAAGTTTCCATGTGTCTATGAAGTTTTAGATTTTTTTAAGCTAGTACATCAAAGTTATTAAGGTTTTTGTCCCTCTTGGCGAAGGAAAAATTGAACACATAATTTGAAGCCGCGCCCCTATCATATATGTCAGCGGATCTGCACCAAATTTTGCCCACTTGTGCCCCTATGTGTGAATATGAACCACAGCAAATTTGAAGGCGATTGAGTAGAGCGTTTAGGAGAAAGAAGGAGCAGTTTGGGACCTGCAAACGTGCAAAAATGGGCCAAAAATGCACATTCAAAAATTCATAACTCTTTTTCTGTACATCTGAGCACATGGCTCGCGCTGACTTTTTTGTAGGTCTCTTGGCCCTTCATATGCCTAAAAATTTTCGTAGCTCTAGGTCAAACGGGCCGGGACCAGGTGCACTTTTTCAACCTTAGGTGGCGCTGCAGAGCAATTTTTTTTGCATTCTTTTGAGAAACACAAAAATATCCAATTTTTCACCGGGCCCGACAAATGTGCAAATTTTGGTGACTTTTCGTGCATGTTTAGGCCCTCAAAAATGGAAAAGCGCTGCACAGTAAATAATAATAATAATAATAATAATAACTAGAGCTGCAAGCAGCTATAAAGGGCCCTCGCAGACCTGTGCACGTTGGGGTATGCACAGGTCGGGGTATGAACAAGGACTATGAATGATGAAAAATTAGTTGTAGATCACTTCAGTGCAGGACTATTACCAAATATGTAAAATTTAGACAAGGTGGGACAATGTGTGTGGAGTTACTGCAGCTTTCATTGTTCCAATTTTGTGACTTTCAATGCCATATAGGCCACACCCACTGTCGAAACATTGTACTGATTTGTGGGGGGCATAAGGCATGGCCACTGGCTTTTCAGAAAACATTTAAGGGATATCACTTCAAGGGGCTCAGCAGAGTACATAAAAACATTAAGGATTTGCTATATTTTTTGCTGCCACTAGGTGGCGCTCGTACTATGATAAAAAATAGGCTTGTAGGTGTGTTTGACATTGGACTCCCATCCCATATATGAAGTTTTGCAAACATCAGATCATCTAGGTCCAATTACAGCAACTTTGACCGTTTTTGCGAGACATCAGACTTTGAGTTTGCATAGAGGCCACACCCTTTAATGAAAAGTCATAAAAGTTGAGAACCTTAATGTTCCAATGTGTCATAGATTTTCTGACCATTTTTGAGTTCATTTAGTCAAACAGGCATTTCACAGTACATAAAAGTATAAAAAATGAGATTTTTGTCCGCCACTGGGTGGCGCTGTAAATGATTTGAAAGTTTATCACATAGCTGTATTATTGCATGACTTTTAAAGTCCCAGGAAAGTTTCAGATGGTTTGACGCTGTCATAGCTGAGTTATTAATATTTTTGTCAACCTTGGCGAAGGAAGTATTAAACATAATTTGAAGCTCCGCCCCCATCTTTTCTGTCAAGATATCTTCACGATATTTGGACTATGTGTGCCCCTCAGTTGGATAATGATTCATGCCAAATTTGAAGGTAATGGGGTGAATCGTTTAAGAGAAAAAGGCACTAGTTTGAGACCAGCTAATGTCTAAGAATGGGACAAAACTGCACATTAAAAAAATTCATAACAATTTTTCTGTACATTCTAGCACATCACTTCTATTGACTTTTTTGTAGGTCTTCCAGTCCTTCATTTGCATACAAAGTTTCATAGCTGTAGTTCAAACCAAACAGGATTGACTGTAATCTTGCAACTAATGACATTTTTTGCAGCCACTAGGTGGCGCTAGCTTTAAACTGGAATATATTTTTGTCGATATGTTCAGGAGAATATTTTCATCCAATGTGTGAAATTGTGAGAAGATCAGATCATCTGGGTCAAATTACAGCAACTTTTACTGGACAGATAAAGCTTCGGAATGAAAATAGTCGTAGAGACCACGGCCATTATCGAAAGTTCGTAAAATTTGGTGGGGGTCAGCAAGGCTGTCTAGAGGCTTTTCAGACTTAATTTCAGCGATATTACTTCAAAGGGCTCAGCTAAACACATAAAAACGTTTAAAAAATGCTATATTTTTGGCTGCTACTAGGTGGCGCTCACACTATAGCAAAAAATAAGTTGATAGGTGTATTCCGCATTGGAAACCCATCAAATATGTAATGTTTAGAAAAGATAAGACCATCTGGGTCCAAATACAGCAATTTTGTTCGTTTTCGCGAGAAATCAGACTGACATTTTTGTTTGCCACTAGGTGGCCTTATAAGCAATTGAAGATTTTTTTAAATACATGTGTTAAGGGCTTGAGTCTTCATGTGTCTGTGAAGTTTCAGATTTTTCCAAGCTTGGAAAGCTGAGTTATAAAGGTTTGTTTCACATGTGGCAAAGTAATCATCAAAGGCTTAATATGAAGCCCCGCCCCCAACATATTTGATTGCGGATCGTCACGAAAATTTGAACAATTGTGCCTCACAGTCAGATAAAACATCACAGCAAATTTGAAGTCGATCGGGTCAAGCGTTTGGGAGAAAAAAGGAGCAGTTCGGGACCTGCAAATGAGCAAAAACAGGCCAAAGGTGCACATTCAAAAATTCATAACTCTCTTTCTGTACATCTGAGCATATGGCTCACGCTGACTTTTTTGTAGGGCTTGAGGTCCTACATAAGGCTACAAATTTTTGTAGCTCTAGGTCAAATGGGCCGGGAGTAAGAGGCTATTTTCCACTCATAAGGCCATTTTGGGGCCAATTACAGCCACTTTTTTCGTTTTGGCGAGTCATCTGACTTTGAGGTGGCGTGCAGACTACGCCCATTATCGAAAAGTCGTAAAATTTTAAAACCTTAATATTCCATGTCTTATTGATATTCTGACCAATTTTCATTTGTTTTACTCAAACAGACTGAGCACAATACATGAGAGTGTAAAAAATGACATTTTAATCAACCACTAGGCGGCGCTAGTAGGTATTTAAAAAAACTTTTTTTACAGGTGTTAAAGACATAAGTTTCCATGTGTCTATGAAGTTTTAGATTTTTTTAAGCTAGTACATCAAAGTTATTAAGGTTTTTGTCCCTCTTGGCGAAGGAAAAATTGAACACATTATTTGAAGCCACGCCCCTATCATATATGTCAGCGGATCTGCACCAAATTTCGCCCACTTGTGGCTCTATGTGTGAATATGGACCACAGCAAATTTGAAGGTGATTGAGTAAAGCGTTTAGGAGAAACAAGGAGCAGTTTGGGACCTACAAACGTGCAAAAATGGGCCAAAAATGCACATTCAAAAATTCATAACTCTTTTTCTGTACATCTGAGCACATGGCTCGCGCTGACTTTTTTGTAGGTTTCTAGGTCCTACATATGCCAAAAAATTTTCGTAGCTCTAGGTCAAACGGGCCGGGACCAGGTGCACTTTTTCGACCTTAGGTGGCGCTGCAGAGCCATTTTTTTTGCATTGTTTTGGGAAACACAAAAATATCCAATTTTTCACCGGGCCCGACAAATGTGCAAATTTTGGTGACTTTTCGTGCATGTTTAGGCCCTCAAAAATGGAAAAGCGCTGCACAGTAAATAATAATAATAATAATAACTAGAGCTGCAAGCAGCTATAAAGGGCCCTCGCAGACCTGTGCACGTTGGGGTATGAACAGGTCGGGGTATGAACAAGGACTATGAATGATGAAAAATTAGTTGTAGATCACTTCAGTGCAGGACTATTACCAAATATGTAAAATTTAGACAAGGTGGGACAATGTGGGTGGAGTTACTGCAGCTTTTATTGTTCCAATTTTGTGACTTTCAATGCCATATAGGCCACACCCACTGTCGAAACATTGTACTGATTTGTGGGGGGCATAAGGCACTGGCTTTTCAGAAAACATTTAAGGGATATCACTTCAAGGGGCTCAGCAGAGTACATAAAAACATTAAGGATTTGCTATATTTTTTGCTGCCATTAGGTGGCGCTCGTACTATGATAAAAAATAGGCTCCTAGGTGTGTTTCACAATGGACTCCCGTCCCATATATGAAGTTTTGCAAACATCAGATCATCTAGGTCCAATTACAGCAACTTGTACCGTTTTTGCGAGACATCAGACTTTGAGTTTGCATAGAGGCCACACCCTTTAATGAAAAGTCATAAAAGTTGTGAACCTTAATGTTCCAATGTGACTAAATGAACTCAAAAATGGTCAGAAAAGCTATGACAAACAGGCATTTCACAGTACATAAAAGTATAAAAAATGAGATTTTTGTCCGCCACTGGGTGGCGCTGTAAATGATTTGAAAGTTCATCACATAGCTGTATTATTGCATGACTTTTAAAGTCCCAGGAAAGTTTCGGATGGTTTGAAGCTGTCATAGCTGAGTTATGAACATTTTTGTCACTCTTGGCGAAGGAAGTATTAAACATAATTTGAAGCTCCGCCCCCATCTTTTCTGTCAAGAGATCTTCACGATATTTGGACTATGTGTGCCCCTCAGTTGGATAATGATTCATGCCAAAGTTGAAGGTAATGGGGTGAATCGTTTAAGAGAAAAAGGCACTAGTTTGAGACCAGCTAATGTCTAAGAATGGGACAAAACTGCACATTAAAAAAATTCTTAACAATTTTTCTGTACATCCTAGCACATCACTTCTATGGACTTTTTTGTAGGTCTTGCAGTCCTTCATTTGCCTACAAAGTTTCATAGCTGTAGGTCAAACCAAACAGGATTGACTGTAATCTTTCGACTAATGACATTTTTTGCAGCCACTAGGTGGCGCTAGCTTTAAACTGGAATATATTTTTGTCGATATGTTCAGGAGAATATTTTCATCCAATGTGTGAAATTGTGAGAAGATCAGATCATCTGGGTCAAATTAGAGCAACTTTTACTGGACAGATAAAGCTTCGGAATGAAAATGGTCATAGAGGCCACGCCCATTATCAAAACTTCGTAAAATTTGGTGGAGCTCAGCAGGGCTGTCTAGAGGCTTTTCAGACCTAATTTCAGCGATATTACATCAAAGGGCTCAGCTAAACACATAAAAACGTTTAAAAAATGCTGTATTTTTGGCTGCCACTAGGTGGCGCTCGCACTATAACAAAAAATACGCTGTTAGGTGTATTCCGCATTGGAAACCCATCAAATATATGAAGTTTAGAAAAGATAAGACCATCTGGGACCAAACACAGCAACTTTGTTCGTTTTGGCGAGACATCAGACTGACATTTTTGTTTGCCACTAGATGGCCTTATAAGCAATTGAAGAATTTTTTAAACACTTGTGTTAAGGGCTTAAGTTTCTATGTGTCTGTGAAGTTTCAGATTTTTCCAAGCTTGTAAAGCTGAGTTATAAAGGTTTGTTTCACATGTGGCAAAGTAATCATCAAAGGCATAATATGAAGCCCCGCCCCCAACATATTTGATGGCGGATCATCACAAAAATTTGAACAATTGTGCCTGACAGTCAGATAAAACATCACAGCAAATTTGAAGTCGATCGGGTCAAGCGTTTGGGAGAAAAAAGGAGCAGTTCGGGACCTGCAAATGAGCAAAAACGGGCTAAAGGTGCACATTCAAAAATTCATAACTCTCTTTCTGTACATCTGAGCATAGGGCTCGCGCTGACTTTTTTGTAGGGCTCGAGGTCCTACATAAGGCTACAAATTTTTGGAGCTCTAGGTCAAACGGGCCGGGAGTGAGAGGCTATTTTCCACTCATAAGGCCATTTTGGGGCCAATTACAGCCACTTTTTTCGTTTTGGCGAGTCATCTGACTTTGAGGTGGCGTGCAGACTACGCCCATTATCGAAAAGTCGTAAAATTTTAAAATCTTAATATTCCATGTCTTAATGATATTCTGACCAATTTTCATTTGTTTTACTCAAACAGACTGAGCACAATACATGAAAGTGTAAAAAATGACATTTTAATCAACCCCTAGGCGGCGCTAGTAGGTATTTAAAAAAACTTTTTTTAAAGGTGTTAAAAACATAAGTTTCCATGTGTCTATGAAGTTTTAGATTTTTTGAAGCTAGTACATCAAAGTTATTAAGGTTTTTGTCACTCTTGGCGAAGGAAAAATTGAACACATAATTTGAAGCCACGCCCCTATCATATATGTCAGCGGATCTGCACCAAATTTTGCCCACTTGTGCCCCTATGTGTGAATATGGACCACAGCAAATTTGAAGGCGATTGAGTAAAGCGTTTGGGAGAAACAAGGAGCAGTTTGGGACCTGCAAACGTGCAAAAATGGGCCAAAAATGCACATTCAAAAATTCATAACTCTTTTTCTGTACATCTGAGCACATGGCTCGCGCTGACTTTTTTGTAGGTCTCTAGGTCCTACATATGCCTAAAAATTTTCGTAGCTCTAGGTCAAACGGGCTGGGACCAGGTGCACTTTTTCGACCTTAGGTGGCGCTGCAGAGCCATTTTTTTTGCATTGTTTTGGGAAACACAAAAATATCCAATTTTTCACCGGGCCCGACAAATGTGCAAATTTTGGTGACTTTTCGTGCATGTTTAGGCCCTCAAAAATGGAAAAGCGCTGCACAGTAAATAATAATAATAATAATAATAATAATAATAATAATAATAATAATAATAATAATCTGGAGAAAAACAAGAGGGCTCTCGCAGCGGTAGCTGCTCGGGCCCTAATAATAATACTAGAGCTGCAAGCAGCTATAAAGGGCCCTCGCAGACCTGTGCACGTTGAGGTATGAACAGGTCGGGGTATGAACAAGGACTACGAACGATGAAAAATTAGTTGTAGATCCCTTCAGTGCAGGACTATTACCAAATATGTAAAATTTAGACAAGGTGGGACAATGTGGGTGGAGTTACTGCAGCTTTTATTGTTCCAATTTTGTGACTTTCAATGCCATATACGCCACAGCCACTGTCGAAACATCGTACTGATTTGTGGAGGGCATAAGGCATGGCCACTGGCTTTTCAGAAAACATTTAAGGGATATGACTTCAAGGGGCTCAGCAGAGTACATAAAAATGTTAAGGATTTGCTATATTTTTTGCTGCCATTAGGTGGCGCTCGTACTATGATAAAAAATAGGCTCCTAGGTGTGTTTCACATTGACTCCCGTCCCATATATGAAGTTTTGCAAACATCAGATTATCTAGGTCCAATTACAGCAACTTTTACCGTTTTGGGGAGACATCAGACTTTGAGTTTGCATAGAGGCCACGCCCTTTAATGAAAAGTCATAAAAGTTGAGAACCTTAATGTTCCAATGTGTCATAGCTTTTCTGACCATTTTTTAGTTCATTTAGTCAAACAGGCATTTCACAGTACATAAAAGTATAAAAAATGAGATTTTTGTCCGCCACTGGGTGGCGCTGTAAATGATTTGAAAGTTTATCACATAGCTGTATTATTGCATTACTTTTAAAGGCCCAGGAGAGTTTCAGATGGTTTGAAGCTGTCATAGCTGAGTTATTAAGATTGTTGTCACTCTTGGCAAAGGAAGTATTAAACATAATTTGAAGCTCCGCCCGCATCTTTTATGTCAAGATATCTTCACGATATTTGGACTATGTGTGCCCCTCAGTTGGATAATGATTCATGCCAAAGTTGAAGGTAATGGGGTGAATCGTTCAAGAGAAAAAGGCACTAGTTTGAGACCAGCTAATGTCTAAGAATGGGACAAAACTGCACATTAAAAAAATTCATAACAATTTTTCTGTACATCCTAGCACATGTTTTTTATTGACTTTTTTGTAGGTCTTACAGTCCTTCATTTGCCTACAAAGTTTCATAGCTGTAGGTCAAACCAAACAGGATTGTTTGTAATCTTTCGACTAATGACATTTTTTGCAGCCACTAGGTGGCGCTAGCTTTAAACTGGAATATATTTTTGTCGATATGTTCAGGAGAATATTTTCATGCAATGTGTGAAATTGTGAGAAGATCAGATCATCTGGGTCAAATTACAGCAAATTTTACTGGACAGATAAAGCTTTGGAATGAAAATGGTCGTAGAGGCCACGCCCATTATCGAAACTTCGTAAAATTTGGTGGAGGTCAGCAGGGCTGTCTAGAGTCTTTTCAGACTTAATGTCAGCGATATGACTTCAAAGGGCTCAGCTAAACACATAAAAACGTTTAAAAAATGCTGTATTTTTGGCTGCCACTAGGTGGCACTCGCACTATAACAAAAAATACGTTGATAGGTGTATTCCGCATTGGAAACTCATTAAATATATGAAGTTTAGAAAAGATAAGACTATCTGGGACCAAACACAGCAACTTTGTTCGTTTTGGCGAGACATCAGACTGACATTTTTGTTTGCCACTAGATGGCCTTATAAGCAATTGAAGATTTTTTTAAACACTTGTGTTAAGGGCTTAAGTTTCCATGTGTCTGTGAAGTTTCTGATTTTTCCAAGCTTGTAAAGCTGAGTTATAAAGGTTTGTTTCACATGTGGCAAAGTAATCATCAAAGGCATAATATAAAGCCCCCCCCCGAACATATTTGTTGGCGGATCATCACAAAAATTTGAACAATTGTGCCTCACAGTCAGATAAAACATCACATCAAATTTGAAGGCTATCGGGTCAAGCGTTTGGGAGAAAAAAGGAGCAGTTCGGGACCTGCAAATGAGCAAAAACGGGCCAAAAGTGCACATTCAAAAATTCATAACTCTCTTTCTGTACATCTGAGCATATGGCTCGCGCTGACTTTTTTGTAGGGCTCGAGGTCCTACATAAGGCTACAAATTTTTGGAGCTCTAGGTCAAACGGGCCGGGAGTGAGAGGCTATTTTCCACTCATAAGGCCATTTTGGGGCCAATTACAGCCACTTTTTTCGTTTTGGCGAGTCATCTGACTTTGAGGTGGCGTGCAGACTACGCCCATTATCGAAAAGTTGTAAAATTTTAAAACCTTAATATTCCATGTCTTAATGATATTCTGACCAATTTTCATTTGTTTTACTCAAACAGACTGAGCACAATACATGAAAGTGTAAAAAATGACATTTTAATCAACCACTAGGCGGCGCTAGTAGGTATTTAAAAAAACTTTTTTTAAAGGTGTTAAAGATATAAGTTTCCATGTGTCTATGAAGTTTTAGATTTTTTTAAGCTAGTACATCAAAGTTATTAAGGTTTTTGTCACTCTTGGCGAAGGAAAAATTGAACACATAATTTGAAGCCACGCCCCTATCATATATGTCAGCGGATCTGCACCAAATTTTGCCCAATTGTGACCCTATGTGTGAATATGGACCACAGCAAATTTGAAGGCGATTGAGTAAAGCGTTTGGGAGAAACAAGGAGCAGTTTGGGACCTGCAAACGTGCAAAAATGGGCCAAAAATGCACATTCAAAAATTCATAACTCTTTTTCTGTACATCTGAGCACATGGCTCGCGTTGACTTTTTTGTAGGTCTCTAGGTCCTACATATGCCTAAAAATTTTCATAGCTCTAGGTCAAACGGGCCGGGACCAGGTGCACTTTTTCGACCTTAGGTGGCGCTGCAGAGCCATTTTTTTTGCATTGTTTTGGGAAACACAAAAATATCCAATTTTTCACCGGGCCCGACAAATGTGCAAATTTTGGTGACTTTTCGTGCATGTTTAGGCCCTCAAAAATGGAAAAGCGCTGCACAGTAAATAATAATAATAACTAGAGCTGCAAGCAGCTATAAAGGGCCCTCGCAGACCTGTGCACGTTGGGGTATTAACAGGTCGGGGTATGAACAAGGACTATGAAGGATGAAAAAGTAGTTGTAGATGACCTCAGTGCAGGACTCTTACCAAATATGTAAAATTTAGACAAGGTGGGACAATGTGGGTGGAGTTACTGCAGCTTTTATTGTTCCAATTTAGTGACTTTCAATGCGATATAGGCCACATTCACTGTCGAAACATCGTACTGATTTGTGGAGGGCATAAGGCATGGCCACTGGCTTTTCAAAAAACATTTAAGGGATGTCACTTCAAGGGGCTCAGCAGAGTACATAAAAACATTAAGGCTTTGCTATATTTTTTGCTGCCACTAGGTGGCGCTCGTACTATGATTAAAAAATAGGCTTGTAGGTGTGTTTCACATTGGACTCCCATCCCATATATGAAGTTTTAAAAATATAAGATCGTCTAGGTCCAATTACAGCAACTTTTACCGTTTTCGCGAGACATTGGATTTTGAGTTGGCATAGAGGCCACGCCGTTTAATGAAAAGTCATAAAAGTTGAGAACCTTAATGTTCCAATGTGTCATAGCTTTTCTGACCATTTTTGAGTTCATTTAGTCAAACAGGCATTTCACAGTACATAAAAGTATAAAAAATTAGATTTTTGTCCGCCACTGGGTGGCGCTGTATATGATTTGAAAGTGTATCACATAGCTGCATTATTCCATGACTTTTAAAGTCCCAGGAAAGTTTCAGATGGTTTGAAGCTGTCATAGCTGAGTTATTAAGATTTTTGTCACTCTTGGCGAAGGAATTATTAAACATAATTTGAAGCTCCGCCCCCATCTTTTATATCAAGAGATCTTCACGATATTTGGCCTATGTGTGCCCCTCAGTTGGATAATGATTCATGCCAAAGTTGAAGGTAATGGGGTGAATCGTTTAAGAGAAAAAGACACTAGTTTGAGACCAGCTAACGTCTAAGAATGGGACAAAACAGCACATTGAAAAAATTCATAACAATTTTTCTGTACATCCTAGCACATCACTTCTATTGACTTTTTTGTAGGTCTTGCAGTCCTTCATTTGGCTACTGGCTTTTCAGAAAACATTTAAGGGATATCACTTCAAGGGGCTCAGCAGAGTACATAAAAACATTAAGGATTTGCTATATTTTTTGCTGCCACTAGGTGGCGCTCGTACTATGATAAAAAATAGGCTTGTAGGTGTGTTTCACATTGGACTCCCATCCCATATATGAAGTTTTGCAAACATCAGATCATCAAGGTCCAATTACAGCACTTTTTACCGTTTTGGTGAGAAATCGGACTTTGAGCTGGCATACAGGCCACGCCTTTTATTGAAAAATCATAAAAGTTGAGAACCTTCATTCTCCACTGTGTCATAGCTTTTCTGACCATTTTTTAGTTCATGTAGTCAAACAGACATTGCACAGTACATGAGAGTGTAAAAAATTAGATTTTTGTCCGCCAATAGGTGGCGCTGTAAATGATGTGGATGTTTATCACATAGCTGTATTAGGGCATGACTTTTAAACTCCCTGCAAGTGTTTCACATGATTTGAAGCTGAAACAGCTGAATTATTAAGGTTTTTGTCACTCTTGGCGAAGGAAATATTCAAAACAATTTGAAGCTCCGCCCACATCTTACAAGTCATGGGATTTTCACAATTTTTGGGAGATTTGTGCCGCTATATCTGCTAATAGTCCATGCCAACGTAGAAGTTAATCGGGTGAACCGTTTAAGAGAAAAAGGCACTAGATTTAGACCGGCTAATGTCTAAGAATGGGGCAAAATTGCACATAAAAAAAATCATAAAAATTATTCTGTACATCTTAGCACATCACTCCTATTGACTTTTTTGTAGGTCTTACAATCCTACATATGCCTAAAAACTTTTATAGTGTTAGGTCAAACCAAAGAGGAATGACTCCAATATTTCGACTAATGACATTTTTTGCAGCCACTAGGTGGCGCTAGCTTTAAACTGGAATATATGTTTGTCGATGTCTTCAGGAATAGATTTTCATCCAATGTGTGAAATTGTGAGAAGATCAGATCATCTGGGTCAAATTACAGCAGCTTTTACTGGTCCGTTAAATTTTCGGAAAGAAAATGGACGTAAAGGCCACGGCCATTATCGAAATTTCGTAAAATTTGGTGGAGGTCAGCAGGGCTGTCTAGAGGCTTGTCACACTTAATTTCAGCGATATTACTTCAAAGGGCTCAGCTAAACACGTAAAAAATTTTCAAAAATGCTATATTTTTGGCTGCCACTAGGTGGCGCTCACACTATAGCAAAAAATATGTTGATAGGTGTATTCTGCATTGGAAATCCATCAAATATGTAATGTTTAGAAAAGATAAGACCATCTGGGACCAAACACAGCAACTTTGTTCGTTTTGGCGAGACATCAGACTGACATTTTTTTTTGCCACTAGATGGCCTTATAAGCAATTGAAGATCTTTTGAAACACATGTGTTAAGGGCTTAAGTCTTCATGGATGTGTGAAGTTTCAGATTTTTACAAGCTTGTAAAGCTGAGTTATAAAGGTTTGTTTCACATGTGGCAAAGTAAACATCAAAGGCATAATATGAAGCCCCGCCCCCAACATATTTGATGGCGGATCATCACAAAAATTTGAACAATTGTGCCTCACAGTCAGATAAAACATCACAGCAAATTTGAAGTCGATCGGGTCAAGCGTTTGGGAGAAAAAAGGAGCAGTTCGGGACCTGCAAATGAGCAAAAACGGGCCAAAAGTGCACATTCAAAAATTCATAACTCTCTTTCTGTACATCTGAGCACATGGCTCGCGCTGACTTTTTTGTAGGGCTCGAGGTCCTACATAAGGCTACAAATGTTTGGAGCTCTAGGTCAAACGGGCCGGGAGTGAGAGGCTATTTTCCATGCATAAGGACATTTTGGGGCCAATTACAGCCACTTTTTTCGTTTTGGCGAGTCATCTGACTTTGAGGTGGCGTGCAGACTACGCCCATTATCGAAAAGTCGTAAAATTTTAAAACCTTAATATTCCATGTCTTAATGATATTCTGACCAATTTTCATTTGTTTTACTCAAACAGACTGAGCACAATACATGAAAGTGTAAAAAATGACATTTTAATCAACCACTAGGCGGCGCTAGTAGGTATTTAAAAAAACTTTTTTTAAAGGTGTTAAAGACATAAGTTTCCATGTGTCTATGAAGTTTTAGATTTTTTTAAGCTAGTACATCAAAGTTATTAAGGTTTTTGTCCCTCTTGGCGAAGGAAAAATTGAGCACATAATTTGAAGCCACGCCCCTATCATATATGCCAGCGGATCTGCACCAAATTTTGCCCACTTGTGCCCCTACGTGTGAATATGGACCACAGCAAATTTGAAGGTGATTGAGTAAAGCGTTTAGGAGAAACAAGGAGCAGTTTGGGACCTACAAACGTGCAAAAATGGGCCAAAAATGCACATTCAAAAATTCATAACTCTTTTTCTGTACATCTGAGCACATGGCTCGTGCTGACTTTTTTGTAGGTCTCTAGGTCCTACATATGCCAAAAAATTTTCGTAGCTCTAGGTCAAACGGGCCGGGACCAGGTGCACTTTTTCGACCTTAGGTGGCGCTGCAGAGCCATTTTTTTTGCATTGTTTTGGGAAACACAAAAATATCCAATTTTTCACCGGGCCCGACAAATGTGCAAATTTTGGTGACTTTTCGTGCATGTTTAGGCCCTCAAAAATGGAAAAGCGCTGCACAGTAAATAATAATAATAACTAGAGCTGCAAGCAGCTATAAAGGGCCCTCGCAGACCTGTGCACGTTGGGGTATGAACAGGTCGGGGTATGAACAAGGACTATGAATGATGAAAAAGTAGTTGTAGATGACTTCAGTGCAGGACTCTTACCAAATATGTAAAATGTAGACAAGGCGGGACAATGTGGGTGGAGTTACTGCAGCTTTTATTGTTCCAATATTGTAACTTTCAATGCCATCTAGGCCACACCCACTGTCGAAACATCGTACTGATTTGTGGAGGGCATAAGGCATGGCCACTGGCTTTTCAGAAAACATTTAAGGGATATCACTTCAAGGGGCTCAGCAGAGTACATAAAAACATTAAGGATTTGCTATATTTTTTGCTGCCACTAGGTGGTGCTCGTACTATGATAAAAAATAGGCTTGTAGGTGTGTTTCACATTGGACACCCATCCCATATACGAAGTTTTAAAAATATCAGATCATCTAGGTCCAATTACAGCAACTTTTACCGTTTTGGCGAGACATCGGATTTTGAGTTGGCATAGAGGCCACGCCCTTTATTGAAAAGTCATAAAAGTTGAGAACCTTAATGTTCCAATGTGTCATAGCTTTTCTGACCATTTTTGAGTTCATTTAGTCAAACAGGCATTTCACAGTACATAAAAGTATAAAAAATGAGATTTTTGTCCGCCACTGGGTGGCGCTGTAAATGATTAGAAAGTTAATCACATAGCTGTATTATTGCATGACTTTTAAAGTCCCAGGAAAGTTTTGGATGGTTTGAAGCTGTCATAGCGGAGTTATTAACATTTTTGTCACTCTTGGCGAAGGAAGTATTAAACATAATTTGAAGCTCCGCCCCCATCTTTTCTGTCAAGAGATCTTCACGATATTTGGACTATGTGTGCCCCTCAGTTGGATAATGATTCATGCCAAAGTTGAAGGTAATGGGGTGAATCGTTTGAGAGAAAAAGGCACTAGTTTGAGACCAGCTAATGTCTAAGAATGGGACAAAACTGCACATTAAAAAAATTCTTAACAATTTTTCTGTACATCCTAGCACATCACTTCTATTGACTTTTTTGTAGGTCTTGCAGTCCTTCATTTGCCTACAAAGTTTCATAGCTGTAGGTCAAACCAAACAGGATTGACTGTAATCTTTCGACTAATGACATTTTTTGCAGCCACTAGGTGGCGCTAGCTTTAAACTGGAATATATTTTTGTCGATATGTTCAGGAGAATATTTTCATCCAATGTGTGAAATTGTGAGAAGATCAGATCATCTGGGTCAAATGAGAGCAACTTTTACTGGACAGATAAAGCTTCGGAATGAAAATGGTCGTAGAGGCCACGCCCATTATCAAAACTTCGTAAAATTTGGTGGAGGTCAGCAGGGCTGTCTAGAGGCTTTTCAGACCTAATTTCAGCGATATTACATCAAAGGGCTCAGCTAAACACATAAAAACGTTTAAAAAATGCTCTATTTTTGGCTGCCACTAGGTGGCGCTCGCACTATAACAAAAAATACGTTGTTAGGTGTATTCCGCATTGGAAACCCATCAAATATATGAAGTTTAGAAAAGATAAGACCATCTGGGACCAAACACAGCAACTTTGTTCGTTTTGGCGAGACATCAGACTGACATTTTTGTTTGCCACTAGATGGCCTTATAAGCAATTGAATATTTTTTTAAACACTTGTGTTAAGGGCTTGAGTCTCCATGTGTCTGTGAAGTTTCAGATTTTTCTAAGCTTGTAAAGCTGAGTTATAAAGGTTTGTTTCACATGTGGCAAAGTAATCATCAAAGGCATAATATAAAGCCCCGCCCCCAACATATTTGATGGCGGATCATCACAAAAATTTGAACAATTGTGCCTGACAGTCAGATAAAACATCACAGCAAATTTGAAGTCGATCGGGTCAAGCGTTCGGGAGAAAAAAGGAGCAGTTCGGGACCTGCAAATGAGCAAAAACGGGCTAAACGTGCACATTCAAAAATTCATAACTCTCTTTCTGTACATCTGAGCATAGGGCTCGCGCTGACTTTTTTGTAGGGCTCGAGGTCCTACATAAGGCTACAAATTTTTGGAGCTCTAGGTCAAACGGGCCGGGAGTGAGAGGCTATTTTCCACTCATAAGGCCATTTTGGGGCCAATTACAGCCACTTTTTTCGTTTTGGCGAGTCATCTGACTTTGAGGTGGCGTGCAGACTACGCCCATTATCGAAAAGTCGTAAAATTTTAAAACCTTAATATTCCATGTCTTATTGATATTCTGACCAATTTTCATTTGTTTTACTCAAACAGACTGAGCACAATACATGAAAGTGTAAAAAATGACATTTTAATCAACCACTAGGCGGCGCTAGTAGGTATTTAAAAAAACTTTTTTTAAAGGTGTTAAAGACATAAGTTTCCATGTGTCTATGAAGTTTTAGATTTTTTTAAGCTAGTACATCAAAGTTATTAAGGTTTTTGTCACTCTTGGCGAAGGAAAAATTGAACACATAATTTGAAGCCACGCCCCTATCATATATGTCAGCGGATCTGCACCAAATTTTGCCCACTTGTGCCCCTATGTGTGAATATGGACCACAGCAAATTTGAAGGCGATTGAGTAAAGCGTTTGGGAGAAACAAGGAGCAGTTTGGGACCTGCAAACGTGCAAAAATGGGCCAAAAATGCACATTCAAAAATTCATAACTCTTTTTCTGTACATCTGAGCACATGGCTCGCGCTGACTTTTTTGTAGGTCTCTAGGTCCTACATATGGCTAAAAATTTTCGTAGCTCTAGGTCAAACGGGCCGGGACCAGGTGCACTTTTTCGACCTTAGGTGGCGCTGCAGAGCCATTTTTTTTGCATTGTTTTGGGAAACACAAAAATATCCAATTTTTCACCGGGCCCGACAAATGTGCAAATTTTGGTGACTTTTCGTGCATGTTTAGGCCCTCAAAAATGGAAAAGCGCTGCACAGTAAATAATAATAATAATAATAATAATAATAATAACTAGAGCTGCAAGCAGCTATAAAGGGCCCTCGCAGACCTGTGCACGTTGGGGTATGAACAGGTCGGGGTATGAACAAGGACTTTGAAGGATGATAAAGTAGTTGTAGATGACTTTAGTGCAGGACTCTTACCAAATATGTAAAATTTAGACAAGGTGGGACAATGTGGGTGGAGTTACTGCAGCTTTTATTGTTACAATTTTGTGACTTTCAATGCCATATAGGCCACACCCACTGTGGAAACAGTGTACTGATTTGTGGAGGGCATAAGGCATGGCCACTGGCTTTTCAGAAAACATTTAAGGGATATCACTTCAAGGGGCTCAGCAGAGTACATAAAAACATTAAGGATTTGCTATATTTTTTGCTGCCACTAGGTGGCGCTCGTACTATGATAAAAAATAGGCTTGTAGGTGTGTTTCACATTGGACTCCCATCCCATATATGAAGTTTTGCATACATCAGATCATCTAGGTCCAATTACAGCAACTTTTACCGTTTTGGCGAGACATCGGATTTTGAGTTGGCATAGAGGCCACGCCCTTTAATGAAAAGTCATAAAAGTTGAGAACCTTAATGTTCCAATGTGTCATAGCTTTTCTGACCAATTTTTAGTTCATTTAGTCAAACAGGCATTTCACAGTACATAAAAGTATAAAAAATGATGTTTTTGTCTGCCACTGGGTGGCGCTGTAAATGATTTGAAAGTTTATCACATAGCTGTATTATTGCATGACATTTAAAGTCCCAGGAAAGTTTCAGATGGTTTGAAGCTGCCATAGCTCAGTTATTAAGATTTGTGTCACTCTTGGCGAAGGAAGTATTAAACATAATTTGAAGCTCCGCCCCCATCTTTTATGTCAAGAGATCTTCACGATATTTGAACTATGTGTGCCCCTCAGTTGGAGAATGATTTATGCCAAAGTTGAAGGTAATAGGGTGAATCGTTTAAGAGAAAAAGGCACTAGTTTGAGACCAGCTAATGTCTAAGAATGGGACAAAACTGCACATTAAAAAAATTCATAACAATTTTTCTGTACATCCTAGCACATCACTTCTATGGACTTTTTTGTAGGTCTTAAAGTCCTTCATTTGCCTACAAAGTTTCATAGCTGTAGGTCAAACCAAACAGGATTGACTGTAATCTTTCGACTAATGACATTTTTTGCTGCCACTAGGTGGCGCTCGTACTATGATAAAAAATAGGCTTGTAGGTGTGTTTCACATTGGACTCCCATCCCATATATGAAGTTTTGCAAACATCAGATCATCTAGGTCCAATTACAGCAACTTTTACCGTTTTGGGGAGACATCAGACTTTGAGTTTGCATAGAGGCCACGCCCTTTAATGAAAAGTCATAAAAGTAGAGAACCTTAATGTTCCAATGTGTCATAGCTTTTCTGACCATTTTTTAGTTCATTTAGTCAAACAGGCATTTCACAGTACATAAAAGTAGAAAAAATGAGATTTTTGTGCGCCACTGGGTGGCGCTGTAAATGATTTGAAAGTTTATCACATAGCTGTATTATTGCATGACTTTTAAAGGCCCAGGAAAGTTTCAGATGTTTTGAAGCTGTCATAGCTGAGTTATTAAGATTTTTGTCACTCTTGGCGAAGGAAGTATTAAACATAATTTGAAGCTCCGCCCCCATCTTTTATGTCTAGAGATCTTCACGATATTTGGACTATGTGTGCCCCTCAGTTGGATAATGATTCATGCCAAAGTTGAAGGTAATGGGGTGAATCGTGTAAGAGAAAAAGGCACTAGTTTGAGACCAGCTAATGTCTAAGAATGGGACAAAACTGCACATTAAAAAAATTCATAACAATTTTTCTGTACATCCTAGCACATCACTTTTATGGACTTTTTTGTAGGTCTTGCAGTCCTTCATTTGCCTACAAAGTTTCATAGCTGTAGGTCATACCAAACAGGATTGACTGTAATCTTTCGACTGATGACATTTTTTGCAGCCACTAGGTGGCGCTAGCTTTAAACTGGAATATATTTTTGTCGATATGTTCAGGAGAATATTTTCATCCAATGTGTGAAATTGTGAGAAGATTAGATCATCTGGGTCAAATTAGAGCAACTTTTACTGGACAGATAAAGCTTCGGAATGAAAATGGTCGTAGAGGCCACGCCCGTTATCGAAACTTCGTAAAATTTGGTGGAGGTCAGCAGGGCTGTCTAGAGGCTTTTCAGACCTAATTTCAGCGATATTACATCAAAGGGCTCAGCTAAACACATAAAAACGTTTAAAAAATGCTGTATTTTTGGCTGCCACTAGGTGGCGCTCGCACTATAACAAAAAATACGTTGTTAGGTGTATTCCACATTGGAAATCCATCAAATATATGAAGTTTAGAAAAGATAAGACCATCTGGGACCAAACAGAGCAACTTTTTTCGTTTTGGCGAGACATCAGACTGACATTTTTGTTTGCCACTAGATGGCCTTATAAGCAATTGAATATTTTTTTAAACACTTGTGTTAAGGGCTTGAGTCTCCATGTGTCTGTGAAGTTTCAGATTTTTCCAAGCTTGTAAAGCTGAGTTATAAAGGTTTGTTTCACATGTGGCAAAGTAATCATCAAAGGCATAATATAAAGCCCCGCCCCCAACATATTTGATGGCAGATCATCACAAAAATTAAAACAATTGTGCCTCACAGTCAGATAAAACATCACAGCAAATTTGAAGTCGATCGGGTCAAGCGTTTGGGAGAAAAAAGGAGCAGTTCGGGACCTGCAAATGAGCAAAAACGGGCTAAAGGTGCACATTCAAAAATTCATAACTCTCTTTCTGTACATCTGAGCACATGGCTCGCGCTGACTTTTTTGTAGGGCTCGAGGTCCTACATAAGGCTACAAATTTTTGGAGCTCTAGGTCAAACGGGCCGGGAGTGAGAGGCTATTTTCCACTCATAAGGCCATTTTGGGGCCAATTACAGCCCCTTTTTTCGTTTTGGCGAGTCATCTGACTTTGAGGTGGCGTGCAGACTACGCCCATTATCGAAAAGTCGTAAAATTTCAAAACCTTAATATTCCATGTCTTAATGATATTCTGACCAATTTTCATTTGTTTTACTCAAACAGACTGAGCACAATACATGAAAGTGTAAAAAATGACATTTTAATCAACCACTAGGCGGCGCTAGTAGGTATTTAAAAAAACTTTTTTTAAAGGTGTTAAAGACATAAGTTTCCATGTGTCTATGAAGTTTTAGATTTTTTTAAGCTAGTACATCAAAGTTATTAAGGTTTTTGTCCCTCTTGGCGAAGGAAAAATTGAACACATAATTTGAAGCCACGCCCCAATCATATATGTCAGCGGATCTGCACCAAATTTTGCCCAGTTGTGCCCCTATGTGTGAATATCGACCACAGCAAATTTGAAGGCGATTGAGTAAAGCGTTTAGGAGAAACAAGGAGCAGTTTGGAACCTGCAAACGTGCAAAAATGGGCCAAAAATGCACATTCAAAAATTCATAACTCTTTTTCTGTACATCTGAGCACATGGCTCGCGCTGACTTTTTTGTAGGACTCTAGGCCCTTCATATGCCTAAAAATTTTCGTAGCTCTAGGTCAAACGGGCCGGGACCAGGTGCACTTTTTCAACCTTAGGTGGCGCTGCAGAGTAATTTTTTTTGCATTCTTTTGAGAAACACAAAAATATCCAATTTTTCACCGGGCCCGACAAATGTGCAAATTTTGGTGACTTTTCGTGCATGTTTAGGCCCTCAAAAATGGAAAAGCGCTGCACAGTAAATAATAATAATAATAATAATAATAACTAGAGCTGCAAGCAGCTATAAAGGGCCCTCGCAGACCTGTGCACGTTGGGGTATGAACAGGTCGGGGTATGAACAAGGACTATGAACGATGAAAAAGTAGTTGTAGATGACTTCAGTGCAGGACTCTTACCAAATATGTAAAATTTAGACAAGGTGGGACAATGTGGGTGGAGTTACTGCAGCTTTTATTGTTCCAATTTTGTGACTTATAATGCCATATAGGCCACACCCACTGTCAAAACATCGTACTGATTTGTGGAGGGCATAAGGCATGGCCACTGGCTTTTCAGAAAACATTTAGGGGATATCACTTCAAGGGGCTCAGCAGAGTACATAAAAACATTAAGGATTTGCTTTATTTTTTGCAGCCACTAGGTGGCGCTCATACTATGATAAAAATAGGCTTGTCGGTGTGTTTCACATTGGACTCCCATCCCATATACGAAGTTTTAAAAATATCAGATCGTCTACGTCCAATTACAGCAACTTTTACCGTTTTCGCGAGACATCGGATTTTGAGTTGGCATAGAGGCCACGCCCTTTATTGAAAAGTCATAAAAGTTGAGAACCTTCATTTTCCAATGTGTCATTGCTTTTCTGACCATTTTTGAGTTCATTTAGTCAAACAGTCATTTCACAGTACATAAAAGTATAAAAAATGAGACTTTTGTCCGCCACTGGGTGGCGCTGTAAATGATTTGAAAGTTTATCACATAGCTGTATTATTGCATTACTTTTAAAGGCCCAGGAAAGTTTCAGATGGTTTGAAGCTGTCATAGCTGAGTTATTAAGATTTTAGTCACTCTTGGCAAAGGAAGTATTAAACATAATTTGAAGCTCCGCCCCCATCTTTTATGTCAGGAGATCTTCACGATATTTGGACTATGTGTGCCCCTCAGTTGGATAATGATTCATGCCAAAGTTGAAGGTAATGGGGTGAATCGTTTAAGAGAAAAAGGCACTAGTTTGAGACCAGCTAATGTCTAAGAATGGGACAAAACTGCACATTAAAAAAATTCATAACAATTTTTCTGTACATCCTAGCACATCACTTGTATTGACTTTTTTGTAGGTCTTACAGTCCTTCATTTGCCTACAAAGTTTCATAGCTGTAGGTCAAACCAAACAGGATTGACTGTAATCTTTCGACTAATGACATTTTTTGCAGCCACTAGGTGGCGCTAGCTTTAAACTGGAATATATTTTTGTCAGTATGTTCAGGGGAATATTTTTATCCAATGTGTGAAATTGTGAGAAGATCAGATCATCTGGGTCAAATTACAGCAACTTTTACTGGACAGATAAAGCTTCGGAATGAAAATGGTCATAGAGGCCACGCCCGTTATCGAAACTTCGTAAAATTTGGTGGAGGTCAGCAGGGCTATCTAGAGGCTTTTCAGACTTAATGTCAGCGATATTACTTCAAAGGGCTCAGCTAAACACATAAAAACGTTTAAAAAATGCTATTTTTTGGCTGCCACTAGGTGGCGCTCGCACTATAACAAAAAATACGTTGATAGGTGTATTCCGCATTGGAAACCCATCAAATATATGAAGTTTAGAAAAGATAAGACCATCTGGGACCAAATCACAGCAACTTTGTTCGTTTTGGCCAGACATCAGACTGACATTTTTGTTTGCCACTAGATGGCCTTATAAGCAATTGAAGAATTTTTTAAACACTTGTGTTAAGGGCTTAAGTCTTCATGTGTATGTGAAGTTTCAGATTTTTCTAAGCTTGTAAAGCTGAGTTATAAAGGTTTGTTTCACATGTGGCAAAGTAATCATCAAAGGCATAATATGAAGCCCCGCCCCCAACATATTTGATGGCGGATCATCACAAAAATTTGAACAATTGTGCCTCACAGTCAGATAAAACATCACAGCAAATTTGAAGTCGATCAGGTCAATCGTTTGGGAGAAAAAAGGAGCAGTTCGGGACTTGCAAATGAGCAAAAACGGGCCAAAAGTGCACATTCAAAAATTCATAACTCTCTTTCTGTACATCTGAGCATATGGCTCGCACTGACTTTTTTGTGGGGCTCGAGGTCCTACATAAGGCTACAAACTTTTGGAGCTCTAGGTCAAACGGGCCAGGAGTGAGAGGCTATTTTCCACTCATAAGGCCATTTTGGGGCCAATTACAGCCACTTTTTTCGTTTTGGCGAGTCATCTGACTTTGAGGTGGCGTGCAGACTACGCCCATTATCAAAATGTCGTAAAATTTTAAAACCTTAATATTCCATGTCTTAATGATATTCTGACCAATTTTCATTTGTTTTACTCAAACAGACTGAGCACAATACATGAAAGTGTAAAAAATAACATTTTATTCAACCACTAGGCGGCGCTAGAAGGTATTTAAAAAAACTTTTTTCAAAGGTGTTAAAGACAAAAGTTTCCATGTATCTATGAAGTTTTAGATTTTTTTAAGCTAGTACAACAAAGTTATTAAGGTTTATGTCACTCTTGGCGAAGGAAAAATTGAACACATAATTTGAAGCCACGCCCCTATCATATATGTCAGCGGATCTACACCAAATTTTGCCCACTTGTGCCCCTATGTGTGAATATGGACCACAGCAAATTTGAAGGTGATTGAGTAAAGCATTTAGGAGAAACAAGGAGCAGTTTTGGACCTGCAAACGTGCAAAAATGGGCCAAAAATGCACATTCAAAAATTCCAAACTCTTTTTCTGTACATCTGAGCACATGGCTCGCGCTGACTTTTTTGTAGGTCTCAAGGTCCTACATATGCCTAAAAATTTTCGTAGCTCTAGGTCAAACGGGCCGGGACCAGGTACAATTTTTCGACCTTAGGTGGCGCTGCAGAGCCATTTTTTTTGCATTGTTTTGGGAAAAACAAAAATATCCAATTTTTCACCGGGCCCGACAAATGTGCAAATTTTGGTGACTTTTCGTGCATGTTTGGGCCCTCAAAAATGGAAAAGCGCTGCACAGTAAATAATAATAATAATAATAATAATAATAATAATAAGAATAATAATCTGGAGAAAAACAAGAGGGCTCTCGCAGCGGTAGCTGCTCGGGCCCTAACTAGAGCTGCAAGCAGCTATAAAGGGCCCTTGCAGACCTGTGCACGTTGGGGTATGAACAGGTCGGGGTATGAACAAGGACTAATAACGATGAAAAAGTAGTTGTAGATGACTTCAGTGCAGGACTCTTACCAAATATGTCAAAGTTAGACAAGGTGGGACAATGTGGGTGGAGTTACTGCAGCTTTTATTGTTCCAATTTTGTGACTTATAATGCCATATAGGCCACACCCACTGTCGAAACATTGTACTGATTTGTGGAGGGCATAAGGCATGGCCACTGGCTTTTCAGAAAACATTTAAGGGATATCACTTCAAGGGGCTCAGCAGAGTACATAAAAACATTGAGGATTTGCTATATTTTTAGCTGCCACTAGGTGGCGCTCGTACTATGATAAAAAATAGGCTTGTAGGTGTGTTTCACATTGGACACCCATCCCATATATGAAGTTTTAAAAATATCAGATCGTCTAGGTCCAATTACAGCAACTTTTACCGTTTTCGTGAGACATCAGATTTTGAGTTGTCATCGAGGCCACGCCCTTTAATGAAAAGTCATAAAAGTTGAGAACCTTAATGTTCCAAGTTGTCATAGCTTTTCTGACCATTTTTGAGTTCATTTAGTCAAACAGGCATTTCACAGTACATAAAAGTATAAAAAATGAGATTTTTGTCTGCCACTGGGTGGCGCTGTAAATGATTTGAAAGTTTATCACATAGCTGTATTATTGCATGACTTTTAAATTCCCAGGAAAGTTTCAGATGGTTTGAAGCTGCCATAGCTCAGTTATTAAGATTTTTGTCACTCTTGGCGAAGGAAGTATTAAACATAATTTGAAGCTCCGCCCCCATCTTTTATGTCAAGAGATCTTCACGATATTTGAACTATGTGTGCCCCTCAGTTGGATAATGATTTATTTCAAAGTTGAAGGTAATAGGGTGAATCGTTTAAGAGAAAAAGGCACTAGTTTGAGACCAGCTAATGTCTAAGAATGGGACAAAACTGCACATTAAAAAAATTCATAACAATTTTTCTGTACATCCTAGCACATCACTTCTGTTGACTTTTTCGTAGGTTTTACAGTTCTTCATTTGCCTACAAAGTTTCATAGCTGTAAGTCAAACCAAACAGGATTGACTGTAATCTTTCGACTAATGACATTTTTTGCAGCCACTAGGTGGCGCTAGCTTTAAACTGGAATATATTTTGTCAATATGTTCAGGAGAATCTTTTTATCCAATTTGTGAAATTGTGAGAAGATCAGATCATCTGGGTCAAATTACAGCAACTTTTACTGGACAGATAAAGCTTCGGAATGAAAATGGTCATAGAGGCCACGCCCGTTATCGAAACTTCGTAAAATTTGGTGGAGGTCAGCAGGGCTATCTAGAGGCTTTTCAGACTTAATTTCAGCGATGTTACTTAAAAGGGCTCAGCTAAACACATAAAAACGTTTAAAAAATGCTATATTTTTGGCTGCCACTAGGTGGCGCTCGCACTATTATAAAAAATACGTTGATAGGTGTTTTCCGCATTGGAAACCCATCAAATATGTAATGTTTAGAAAAGATGAGACCATCTGGGTCCAAATACAGCAACTTTGTTCGTTTTCGCGAGAAATCAGACTGACACTTTTGTTTGCCACTAGGTGGCCTTATAAGCAATTTAAGATTTTTTTAAACACATTTGTTAAGGGTTTAAGTCTTCATGTGTCTGTGAAGTTTCAGATTTTTCCAAGCTTGTAAAGCTGAGTTATAAAGGTTTGTTTCACATGTGGCAAAATAATCATCAAAGGCATAATATAAAGCCCCGCCCCCAACATATTTGATGGCGGATCATCACAAAAATTTGAACAATTGTGCCTCACAGTCAGATAAAACATCACAGCAAATTTGAAGTCGATCAGGTCAAGCGTTTGGGAGAAAAAAGGAGCAGTTCGGGACCTGCAAATGAGCAAAAACGGGCCGAAAGTGCACATTCAAAAATTCATAACTCTCTTTCTGTACATCTGAGCACATGGCTCGCGCTGACTTTTTTGTAGGGCTCGAGGTCTTACATAAGGCTACAAATTTTTGGAGCTCTAGGTCAAACGGGCCGGGAGTGAGAGGCTATTTTCCACTCATAAGGCCATTTTGGGGCCAATTACAGCCACTTTTTTCGTTTTGGCGAGTCATCTGACTTTGAGGTGGCGTGCAGACTACGCCCATTATCGAAAAGTCGTAAAATTTTAAAACCTTAATATTCCATGTCTTAATGATATTCTGACCAATTTTCATTTGTTTTACTTAAACAGACTGAGCACAATACATGAAAGTGTAAAAAATGAAATTTTAATCAACCACTAGGCGGCGCTAGTAGGTATTTAAAAAAACTTTTTTCAAAGGTGTTAAAGACATAAGTTTCCATGTATCTATGAAGTTTTAGATTTATTTAAGCTAGTACATCAAAGTTATTAAGGTTTTTGTCCCTCTTGGCGAAAGAAAAATTGAACACATGATTAGAAGCCACGCCCCTATCATATATGTCAGCGGATCTGCACCAAATTTTGCCCAGTTGTGCCCCTATGTGTGAATATGGACCACAGCAAATTTGAAGGCGATTGAGTAAAGCGTTTAGGAGAAACAAGGAGCAGTTTGGGACCTGCAAACGTGCAAAAATGGGCCAAAAATGCACATTCAAAAATTCATAACTCTTTTTCTGTACATCTGAGCACATGGCTCGCGCTGACTTTTTTGTAGGTCTCTAGGCCTTTCATATGCCTAAAAATTTTCGTAGCTCTAGGTCAAACGGGCCGGGACCAGGTGCACTTTTTCAACCTTAGGTGGCGCTGCAGAGCAATTTTTTTTGCATTCTTTTGAGAAACACAAAAATATCCAATTTTTCACCGGGCCCGACAAATGTGCAAATTTTGGTGACTTTTCGTGCATGTTTAGACCCTCAAAAATGGAAAAGCGCTGCACAGTAAATAATAATAATAACTAGAGCTGCAAGCAGCTATAAAGGGCCCTCGCAGACCTGTGCACGTTGGGGTATGAACAGGTCGGGGTATGAACAAGGACTAATAACGATGAAAAAGTAGTTGTAGATGACTTCAGTGCAGGACTCTTACCAAATATGTCAAAGTTAGACAAGGTGGGACAATGTGGGTGGAGTTACTGCAGCTTTTATTGTTCCAATTTTGTGACTTTCAATGCCATATAGGCCACACCCACTGTCGAAACATTGTACTGATTTGTGGAGGGCATAAGGCATGGCCACTGGCTTTTCAGAAAACATTTAAGGGATATCACTTCAAGGGGCTCAGCAGAGTACATAAAAACATTAAGGATTTGCTATATTTTTTGCTGCCACTAGGTGGCGCTCGTACTATGATAAAAAATAGGCTTGTAGGTGTGTTTCACATTGGACTCGCATCCCAAATATGAAGTTTTGCAAACATCAGATCATCTAGGTCCAATTACAGCAACTTTTATCGTTTTGGCGAGACATCAGACTTTGAGTTTGCATAGAGGCCACGCCCTTTAATGAAAAGTCATAAAATTTGGGAACCTTAATGTTCCAATGTGTCATAGCTTTTCTGACCATTTTTGAGGTCATTTAGTCAAACAGGCATTTCACAGTACATAAAAGTATAAAAAATGAGATTTTTGTCCGCCACTGGGTGGTGCTGTAAATGATTTGAAAGTTTATCACATAGCTGTATTATTGCATGACTTTTAAAGGCGCAGGAAAGTTTCAGATGGTTTGAAGCTGTCATAGCTGAGTTAATAATATTTTTGTCACTCTTGGCGAAGGAAGTATTAAACATAATTTGAAGCTCCGCCCCAATTTTTTATGTCAAGAGATCTTCACGATATTTGGACTATGTGTGCCCCTCAGTTGGATAATGATTCATGCCAAAGTTGAAGGTAATGGGGTGAATTTTTTAAGAGAAAAAGGCACTAGTTTGAGACCAGCTAATGTCTAAGAATGGGACAAAACTGCACATTAAAAAAAATCATAACAATTTTTCTGTACATCCTAGCACATCACTTCTATTGACTTTTTTGTAGGTCTTGCAGTCCTTCATTTGCCTACAAAGTTTCATAGCTCTAGGTCAAACCAAACAGGATTGACTGTAATCTTTCGACTAATGACATTTTTTGCAGCCACTAGGTGGCGCTAGCTTTAAACTGGAATATATTTTTGTCGATATGTTCAGGAGAATATTTTCATCCAATGTGTGAAATTGTGAGAAGATCAGATCATCTGGGTCAAATTACAGCAACTTTTACTGGACAGATAAAGCTTTGGATTGAAAATGGTCGTAGAGGCCACGCCCATTATCGAAACTTCGTAAAATTTGGTGGAGGTCAGCAAGGCTGTCTAGAGGCTTTGCAGACTTAATTTCAGCGATATTACTTCAAAGGGCTCAGCTAAACACATAAAAACGTTTAAAAATTCTATATTTTTGGCTGCCACTAGGTGGCGCTCGCACTATAACAAAAAATAAGTTGATAGGTGTATTCCGCATTGGAAATCCATCAAATATGTAATGTTTAGAAAATATAAGACCATCTGGGTCCAAATACAGCAACTTTGTTCGTTTTGGCGAGACATCAGACTGACATTTTTGTTTGCCACTAGATGGCCTTATAAGCAATTGAAGATTTTTTTAAACACTTGTGTTAAGGGCTTAAGTCTTCATGTGTATGTGAAGTTTCAGATTTTTCTAAGCTTGTAAAGCTGAGTTATAAAGGTTTGTTTCACATGTGGCAAAGTAATCATCAAAGGCATAATATGAAGCCCCGCCCCCAACATATTTGATGGCGGATCATCACGAAAATTTGAACAATTGTGCCTCACAGTCAGATAAAACATCACAGCAAATTTGAAGTCGATCGGGTCAAGCGTTTGGGAGAAAAAAGGAGCAGTTCGGGACCTGCAAATGAGCAAAAACGGGCCAAAAGTGCACATTCAAAAATACATAACTCTCTTTCTGTACATCTGAGCACATGGCTCGCGCTGACTTTTTTGTAGGGCTCAAGGTCCTACATAAGGCTACAAACTTTTGTAGCTCTAGGTCAAATGGGCCGGGAGTAAGAGGCTATTTTCCACTCATAAGGCCATTTTGGGGCCAATTACAGCCACTTTTTTCGTTTTGGCGAGTCATCTGACTTTGAAGTGGCGTGCAGACCACGCCCATTATCGAAAAGTCATAAAATTTTAAAATCTTAATATTCCATGTCTTAATGATATTCTGACCAATTTTCATTTGTTTTACTCAAACAGACTGAGCACAATACATGAAACTGTAAAAAATGACATTTTAATCAACCACTAGGCGGCGCTAGTAGGTATTGAAAAAAACTTTTTTCAAATGTGTTAAAGACATAAGTTTTCATGTGTCTATGAAGTTTTAGATTTTTTTAAGATAGTACATCAAAGTTATTAAGGTTTTTGTCCCTCTTGGCGAAGGAAAAATTGAACACATAATTTGAAGCCACGCCCCTATCATATATGTCAGCGGATCTGCACCAAATTTTGCCCACTTGTGCCCCTATGTGTGAATATGGACCACAGCAAATTTGAAGGCGATTGAGTAAAGCGTTTAGGAGAAACAAGGAGCAGTTTGGGACCTGCAAACGTGCAAAAATGGGCCAAAAATGCACATTCAAAAATTCATAACTCTTTTTCTGTACATCTGAGCACATGGCTCGCGCTGACTTTTTTGTAGGTCTCTAGGTCCTATATATGCCTAAAAATTTTCGTAGCTCTAGGTGAAACGGGCCGGGACCAGGTGCACTTTTTCAACCTTAGGTGGCGCTGCAGAGCCATTTTTTTTGCATTGTTTTGGGAAACACAAAAATATCCAATTTTTCACCGGGCCCGACAAATGTGCAAATTTTGGTGACTTTTCGTGCATGTTTAGGCCCTCAAAAATGGAAAAGCGCTGCACAGTAAATAATAATAATAATAATAATAATAATAATAATAATCCGGAGAAAAACAAGAGGGCTCTCGCAGCGGTAGCTGCTCGGGCCCTAATAATAATAATCTGGAGAAAAACAAGAGGGCTCTCGCAGCGGTAGCTGCTCGGGCCCTAATAATAATCTGGAGAAAAACAAGAGGGCTCTCGCAGCGGTAGCTGCTCGGGCCCTAATAATAATAACTAGAGCTGCAAGCAGCTATAAAGGGCCCTCGCAGACCTGTGCACGTTGGGGTATGAACAGGTCGGGGTATGAACAAGGACTATGAACAATGAAATAGTAGTTGTAGATGACTTCAGTGCAGGACTCTTACCAAATATGTAAAATTTAGACAAGGTGGGACAATGTGGGTGGAGTTACTGCAGCTTTTATTGTTCCAATTTTGTGACTTTCAATGCCATATAGGACACACCCACTGTCGAAACATCGTACTGATTTGTGGAGGGCATAAGGTATGGCCACTGGCTTTTCAGAAAACATTTAAGGGATATCACTTCAAGGGGCTCAGCAGAGTACATAAAAACATTAAGGATTTGTTATATTTTTTGCTGCCACTAGGTGGCGCTCGTACTATGATAAAAAATAGGCTTGTAGGTGTGTTTCACATTGGACTCCCATCCCATATATGAAATTTTGCAAACATCAGATCATCTAGGTCCAATTACAGCAACTTTTACCGTTTTGGGGAGACACCAGACTTTGAGTGTGCATAGAGGCCACGCCCTTTAATGAAAAGTCATAAAAGTTGAGAACCTTAATGTTCCAATGTGTCATAGCTTTTCCGACCATTTTTTAGTTCATTTAGTCAAACAGGCATTTCACAGTACATAAAAGTATAAAAAATGAGATTTTTGTCCGCCACTGGGTGGCGCTGTAAATGATTTGAAAGTTTATCACATAGCTGTATTATTGCATGACTTTTAAAGTCCCAGGAAAGTTTCAGATGGTTTGAAGCTGTCATAGCTGAGTTATTAAGATTTTTGTCACTCTTGGCGAAGGAAGTATTAAACATAATTTGAAGCTCCGCCCCCATCTTTTCTGTCAAGAGATCTTCACGATATTTGGACTATGTGTGCCCCTCAGTTGGATAATGATTCATGCCAAAGTTGAAGGTAATGGGGTGAATCGTTTAAGAGAAAAAGGCACTAGTTTGAGACCAGCTAATGTCTAAGAATGGGACAAAACTGCACATTAAAAAAATTCTTAACAATTTTTCTGTACATCCTAGCACATCACTTCTATTGACTTTTTTGTAGGTCTTGCAGTCCTTCATTTGCCTACAAAGTTTCATAGCTGTAGGTCAAACCAAACAGGATTGACTGTAATCTTTCGACTAATGACATTTTTTGCAGCCACTAGGTGGCGCTAGCTTTAAACTGGAATATATTTTTGTCGATATGTTCAGGAGAATATTTTCATCCAATGTGTGAAATTGTGAGAAGATCAGATCATCTGGGTCAAATTAGAGCAACTTTTACTGGACAGATAAAGCTTCGGAATGTAAATGGTCGTAGAGGCCACGCCCATTATCGAAACTTCGTAAAATTTGGTGGAGGTCAGCAGGGCTGTCTAGAGGCTTTTCAGACCTAATTTCAGCGATATTACATCAAGGGGCTCAGCTAAACACATAAAAACGTTTAAAAAATGCTCTATTATTGGCTGCCACTAGGTGGCGCTCGCACTATAACAAAAAATACGTTGTTAGGTGTATTCCGCATTGGAAACCCATCAAATATATGAAGTTTAGAAAAGATAAGACCATCTGGGACCAAACACAGCAACTTTGTTCATTTTGGCGAGACATCAGACTGACATTTTTGTTTGCCACTAGATGGCCTTATAAGCAATTGAAGATTTTTTTAAACACTTGTGTTAAGGGCTTGAGTCTCCATGTGTCTGTGAAGTTTCAGATTTTTCTAAGCTTGTAAAGCTGAGTTATAAAGGTTTGTTTCACATGTGGCAAAGTAATCATCAAAGGCATAATATAAAGCCCCGCCCCCAACATATTTGATGGTGGATCATCACAAAAATTTGAACAATTGTGCCTCACAGTCAGATAAAACATCACAGCAAATTTGAAGTCGATCGGGTCAAGCGTTTGGGAGAAAAAAGGAGCAGTTCGGGACCTGCAAATGAGCAAAAACGGGCTAAAGGTGCACATTCAAAAATTCATAACTCTCTTTCTGTACATCTGAGCATAGGGCTCGCGCTGACTTTTTTGTAGGGCTCGAGTTCCTACATAAGGCTACAAATTTTTGGAGCTCTAGGTCAAACGGGCCGGGAGTGAGAGGCTATTTTCCACTCATAAGGCCATTTTGGGGCCAATTACAGCCACTTTTTTCGTTTTGGCGAGTCATCTGACTTTGAGGTGGCGTGCAAACTACGCCCATTATCGAAAAGTCGTAAAATTTTAAAACCTTAATATTCCATGTCTTAATGATAATCTGACCAATTTTCATTTGTTTTACTCAAACAGACTGAGCACAATAACTGAAAGTGTAAAAAATGACATTTTAATCAACCACTAGGCGGCGCTAGTAGGTATTTAAAAAAACTTTTTTTAAAGGTGTTAAAGACATAAGTTTCCATGTGTCTATGAAGTTTTAGATATTTTTAAGCTAGTACATCAAAGTTATTAAGGTTTTTGTCACTCTTGGCGAAGGAAAAATTGAACACATAATTTGAAGCCACGCCCCTATCATATATGTCAGCGGATCTGCACCAAATTTTGCCCACTTGTGCCCCTATGTGTGAATATGGACCACAGCAAATTTGAAGGCGATTGAGTAAAGCCTTTGGGAGAAACAAGGAGCAGTTTGGGACCTGCAAACGTGCAAAAATTGGCCAAAAATGCACATTCAAAAATTCATAACTCTTTTTCTGTACATCTGAGCACATGGCTCGCGCTGACTTTTTTGTAGGTCTCTAGGTCCTACATATGGCTAAAAATTTTCGTAGCTCTAGGTCAAACGGGCCGGGACCAGGTGCACTTTTTCGACCTTAGGTGGCGCTGCAGAGCCATTTTTTTTGCATTGTTTTGGGAAACACAAAAATATCCAATTTTTCACCGGGCCCGACAAATGTGCAAATTTTGGTGACTTTTCGTGCATGTTTAGGCCCTCAAAAATGGAAAAGCGCTGCACAGTAAATAATAATAATAATAACTAGAGCTGCAAGCAGCTATAAAGGGCCCTCGCAGACCTGTGCACGTTGGGGTATGAACAGGTCGGGGTATGAACAAGGACTATGAACGATGAAAAATTAGTTGTAGTTGACTTCACTGCAGAACTCTTATCAAGTTTGTAAAATTTAGAAAAGGTGGGATAGTGTGGGTTGAATAACTGCAGCTTTTATTGTTACAGTTGTGTGACTTTGCACTGTCATATAGGCCACGCCCATTATCGAAACATTGTACTATTTGGTGGAAGGCATTAGGCGTGGCCAATGGCTTTTCAGACATTATTTAAGGGAGATCACTTCAAGGAGCTCAGCAGAGTACGTAAAAATGTAAAGGAATTGCTATATTTTTTGCTGCAACTAGGTGGCGCTCGTACTATGATAAAAAATTAGGTGTCCACACTTGTACGTGTGTTTCACATTGGACACCCATCCCATATACGAAGTTTTGCAAATATCAGATCATCTAGGTCCAATTACAGCAACTTTTACCGTTTTGGCGAGAAATCGGACTTTGAGCTGGCATAGAGGCCACGCCCTCTATGGAAAAGTCATAAAAGTTGAGAACCCTCATTTTCCACTCTCTCATAGCTTTTCTGACCACTTTTGAGGTTATTTAGTCAAACAGGCATTGCACAGCACATGAAAGTGTAAAAAACTGAGATTTTTGTCCGCCACTAGGTGGCACTGTAAATGATTTGGAAGTTTATCATATAGCTGTATTAGGGCATGACTTTTAAAGTCCCTGCAAAGTTTCACATGGTTTGCTGCTAAAACAGCTGAGTTATTAAGGTTTTTGTCACTCTTGGCAAAGGAAATATTCAAAAAAATTTGAAGCTCCGCCCACATCTTAAAAGTCATGGGATCTTCACAATTTTTGGCATATTTGTGCCGCTATATCTGCTTATAGTCCATGCCAATGTAGAAGTTAATGGGGTGAACCGTTTAAGAGAAAAAGGCACTAGTTTTAGACCAGCTAATGTCTAAGAATGGGGCAAAATTGAACATTAAAAAAAATCATAACAATTATTCTGTACATCCTAGCACATCACTACTATTGACTTTTTTGTAGGTCTTACAATCCTACATGTGCCTAAAAAGTTTTATCGCTGTAGGTCAAACCAAACAGGATTGACTCCAGTCTTTCGACTAATGACATTTTTTGCAGCCACTAGGTGGCGCTAGCTTTAAACTGGAATATATGTTTGTTAATGTCTTCAGGAATAGATTTTCTTCCAATGTGTGAAATTGTGAGAAGATCAGATCATCTGGGTCAAATTACAGCAGCTTTTATTGGTCCAATAAAGCTTCGGAAGGAAAATGGACGTAGAGGCCACGCCCATTATCGAAACTTCGTAAAATTTGGTGGAGGTCAGCAAGGCTGTCTAGAGGCTTTTCAGACTTAATTTCAGCGATATTTCTTCAAAGGGCTCAGCTAAACACATAAATACGTTTAAAAAATGCTATATTTTTGGCTGCCACTAGGTGGCGCTCGCACTATAACAAAAAATACGTTGATAGGTGTATTCCGCATTGGAAACCCATCAAACATATGAAGTTTAGAAAAGATAAGACCATCTGGGACCAAACACAGCAACTTTGTTCGTTTTGGCGAGACATCAGACTGACATTTTTGTTTGCCACTAGATGGCCTTATAAGCAATTGAAGATTTTTTGAAACACTTGTGTTAAGGGCTTGAGTCTCCATGTGTCTGTGAAGTTTCAGATTTTTCTAAGCTTGTAAAGCTGAGTTATAAAGGTTTGTTTCACATGTGGCAAAGTAATCATCAAAGGCATAATATAAAGCCCCGCCCCCAACATATTTGATGGCGGATCATCACAAAAATTTGAACAATTGTGCCTCACAGTCAGATAAAACATCATAGCAAATTTGAAGTCGATCGGGTCAAGCGTTTGGGAGAAAAAAGGAGCAGTTTGGGACCTGCAAATGAGCAAAAACGGGCCAAAAGTGCACATTCAAAAATTCATAACTCTCTTTCTGTACATCTGAGCATATGGCTCGCGCTGACTTTATTGTAGGGCTTGAGGTCCTACATAAGGCTACAAACTTTTGTAGCTCTAGGTCAAATGGGCCGGGAGTAAGAGGCTATTTTCCACTCATAAGGCCATTTTGGGGCCGATTACAGCCACTTTTTTCGTTTTGGCGAGTCATCTGACTTTGAAGTGGCGTGCAGACCGCGCCCATTATCGAAAAGTCATAAAATTTTAAAATCTTAATATTCCATGTCTTAATGATATTCTGACCAATTTTCACTTGTTTTACTCAAACAGACTGAGCACAATACATGAAACTGTAAAAAATTACAGTTTAAGTAACCACTAGGCGGCGCTAGTAGGTATTTAAAAAAACTTTTTTTAAAGGTGTTAAAGACATAAGTTTCCATGTGTCTATGAAGTTTTAGATTTTTTTAAGCTAGTACATCAAAGTTATTAAGGTTTTTGTCCCTCTTGGCGAAGGAAAAATTGAACACATAATTTGAAGCCACGCCCCTATCATATATGTCAGCGGATCTGCACCAAATTTTGCCCACTTGTGCCCCTATGTCTAATTATATACCACAGCAAATTTGAAGGCGATTGAGTAAAGCGTTTAGGAGAAACAAGGAGCAGTTTGGGACCTGCAAACGTGCAAAAATGGGCCAAAAATGCACATTCAAAAATTCATAACTCTTTTTCTGTACATCTGAGCACATGGCTCGCGCTGACTTTTTTGTAGGTCTGTAGGTCCTACATATGCCTAAAAATTTTCGTAGCTCTAGGTCAAACGGGCTGGGACCAGGTGCACTTTTTCGACCTTAGGTGGCGCTGCAGAGTCTTTTTTTTTGCATTGTTTTAGGAAACACAAAAATATCCAATTTTTCACCGAACCCGACAAATGTGCAAATTTTGGTGACTTTTCGTGCATGTTTAGGCCCTCAAAAATGGAAAAGCGCTGCACAGTAAATAATAATAATAATAACTAGAGCTGCAAGCAGCTATAAAGGGCCCTCGCAGACCTGTGCACGTTGGGGTATGAACAGGTTGGGGTATGAACAAGGAGTATGAACGATGAAATAGTAGTTGTAGATGTTTTCAGTGCAGGATTCTTACCAAATATGTAAAATTTAGACAAGGTGGGACAATGTGGGTGGAGTTACTGCAGCTTTTATTGTTCCAATTTTGTGACTTTCAATGCCATATAGGCCACAGCCACTGTCGAAACATCGTAGTGATTTGTGGAGGGCATAAGGCATGGCCACTGGCTTTTCAGAAAACATTTAAGGGATATCACTTCAAGGGGCTCAGCAGAGTACATAAAAACATTAAGGATTTGCTATATTTTTTGCTGCCATTAGGTGGCGCTCGTACTATGATAAAAATAGGCTTGTAGGTGTGTTTCACATTGGACTCCCATCCCATATATGAAGTTTTGCAAACATCAGATCATCTAGGTCCAATTACAGCAACTTTTACCGTTTTGGCGAGACATCGGATTTTGAGTTTGCATAGAGGCCACGCCCTTTAATGAAAAGTCATAAAAGTTGAGAACCTTAATGTTCCAATGTGTCATAGCTTTTCTGACCATTTTTGAGTTCATTTAGTCAAACAGGCATTTCAGAGTACATAAAAGTATAAAAAATGAGATTTTTGTCCGCCACTGGGTGGCGCTGTAAATGATTTGAAAGTTTATCACATAGCTGTATTATTGCATGACTTTTAAAGGCCCAGGAAAGTTTCAGATGGTTTGAAGCTGTCATAGCTGAGTTAATAATATTTTTGTCACTCTTGGCGAAGGAAATATTAAACATAATTTGAAGCTCCGCCCCCATCTTTTATGTCAAGAGATCTTCACGATATTTGGGCTATGTGTGCCCCTCAGTTGGATAATGATTCATGCCAAAGTTGAAGGTAATGGGGTGAATCGTTTAAGAGAAAAAGGCACTAGTTTGATACCAGCTAATGTCTAAGAATGGGACAAAACTGCACATTAAAAAAATTCATAACAATTTTTCTGTACATCTTAGCACATCACTTCTATTGACTTTTTTGTAGGTCTTGCAGTCCTTCATTTGCCTACAAAGTTTCATAGCTGTAGGTCAAACCAAACAGGATTGACTTTAATCTTTCGACTAATGACATTTTTTGCAGCCACTAGGTGGCGCTAGCTTTAAACTGGAATATATTTGTGTCGATATGTTCAGGAGAATATTATCATCCAATGTGTGAAATTGTGAGAAGATCAGATCATCTGGGTCAAATTACAGCAACTTTTACTGGACAGATAAAGCTTCGGAATGAAAATGGTCGTAGAGACCACGCCCATTATCGAAACTTCGTAAAATTTGGTGGAGGTCAGCAGGGCTGTCTAGAGGCTTTGCAGACTTAATTTCAGCGATATTACATCAAAGGGCTCAGCTAAACACATAAAAACGTTAAAAAAATGCTATATTTTTGGCTGCCACTAGGTGGCGCTCGCACTATAACAAAAAATACGTTGATAGGTGTATTCCGCATTGGAAACCCATCAAATATATGAAGTTTAGAAAAGATAAGACCATCTGGGACCAAACACAGCAACTTTGTTCGTTTTGGCGAGACATCAGACTGACATTTTTGTTTGCCACTAGATGGCCTTATAAGCAATTGAAGATTTTTTTAAACACTTGTGTTAAGGGCTTAAGTCTTCATGTGTATGTGAAGTTTCAGATTTTTCTAAGCTTGTAAAGCTGAGTTATAAAGGTTTGTTTCACATGTGGCAAAGTAATCATCAAAGGCATAATATGAAGCCCCGCCCCCAACATATTTGATGGCGGATCATCCCGAAAATTTGAACAATTGTGCCTCACAGTCAGATCAAACATCACAGCAAATTTGAAGTCGATCGGGTCAAGCGTTTGGGAGAAAAAAGGAGCAGTTCGGGACCTGCAAATGAGCAAAAACGGGCCAAAAGTGCACATTCAAAAATTCATAACTCTCTTTCTGTACATCTGAGCATATGGCTCGCGCTGACTTTTTTGTAGGGCTCGAGGTCCTACATAAGACTACAAATTTTTGGAGCTCTAGGTCAAACGGGCCGGGAGTGAGAGGCTATTTTCCACTCATAAGGCCATTTTGGGGCCAATTACAGCCACTTTTTTCGTTTTGGCGAGTCGTCTGACTTTGAAGTGGCGTGCAGACCACGCCCATTATCGAAAAGTCATAAAATTTTAAAATCTTAATATTCCATGTTTTAATGATATTCTGACCAATTTTCACTTGTTTTACTCAAACAGACTGAGCACAATACATGAAAGTGTAAAAAATGACATTTTAATCAACCACTAGGCGGCGCTAGTAGGTATTTAAAAAAACTTTTTTTAAAGGTGTTAAAGACATAAGTTTCCATGTGTCTATGAAGTTTTAGATTTTTTTAAGCTAGTACATCAAAGTTATTAAGGTTTTTGTCACTCTTGGCGAAGGAAAAATTGAACACATAATTTGAAGCCACGCCCCTATCATATATGTCAGCGGATCTGCACCAAATTTTGCCCACTTGTGCCCCTATGTGTGAATATGGACCACAGCAAATGTGAAGGCGATTGAGTAAAGCGTTTGGGAGAAACAAGGAGCAGTTTGGGACCTGCAAACGTGCAAAAATGGGCCAAAAATGCACATTCAAAAATTCATAACTCTTTTTCTGTACATCTGAGCACATGGCTCGCGCTGACTTTTTTGTAGGTCTCTAGGTCCTACATATGGCTAAAAATTTTCGTAGCTCTAGGTCAAATGGGCCGGGACCAGGTGCACTTTTTCGACCTTAGGTGGCGCTGCAGAGCCATTTTTTTTGCATTGTTTTGGGAAACACAAAAATATCCAATTTTTCACCGGGCCCGACAAATGTGCAAATTTTGGTGACTTTTCGTGCATGTTTAGGCCCTCAAAAATGGAAAAGCGCTGCACAGTAAATAATAATAATAATAATAATAATAATAATAAGAATAATAATCTGGAGAAAAACAAGAGGGCTCTCGCAGCGGTAGCTGCTCGGGCCCTAATAATAATAATCCGGAGAAAAACAAGAGGGCTCTCGCAGCGGTAGCTGCTCGGGCCCTAATAATAATAATAATAATAAGAATAATAATCTGGAGAAAAACAAGAGGGCTCTCGCAGCGGTAGCTGCTCAGGCCCTAATAACTAGAGCTGCAAGCAGCTATAAAGGGCCCTCGCAGACCTGTGCACGTTGGGGTATGAACAGGCCGGGGTATGAACAAGGAGTGTGAACGATGAAAACTTAGTTGTAGATGACTTCAGTGCAGGACTCTTACCAAATATGTAAAATTTAGACAAGGTGGGACAATTTGGGTTGAGTTACTGCAGCTATTATTGTTACAGTTTTGTGACTCTCAATGCCGTATGGGCCACACCCACTGTGGAAACATCGTACTCATTTGTGGAGGGCATAAGGCATGGCCCCTGGCTTTTCAGAAAACATTTAAGGGATATCACTTCAAGGGGCTCAGCAGAGTACATAAAAACGTTAAGGATTTGCTATATTTTTTTCTGCCACTAGGTGGCGCTCGTACTATGATAAAAAATAGGCTTGTAGTTGTGTTTCACATTGGACTCCCATCCCATATACGAAGTTTTAAAAATATCAGATCGTCTAGGTCCAATTACAGCAACTTTTACCGTTTTCGCGAGACATCGAATTTTGAGTTGGCATAGAGGCCACGCCCTTCATTGAAAAGTCATAAAAGTTGAGAACCTTAATGTTCCAATGTGTCATAGCTTTTCTGACCATTTTTGAGTTCATTTAGTCAAACAGGCATTTCACAGTACATAAAAGTATAAAAAATGAGATGTTAGTCCGCCACTGGGTGGCGCTGTAAATGATTTGAAAGTTTATCACATAGCTGTATTATTGCATGACTTTTAAAGTCCCAGGAAAGTTTCAGATGTTTTGAAGTTGTCATAGCTGAGTTATTAAGATTTTTGTCACTCATGGCGAAGGAAGTATTAAACATAATTTGAAGCTCCGCCCCCATCTTTTATGTCAAGAGATCCTCACGATATTTGGACTATGTGTGCCCCTCAGTTGGATAATGATTCATGCCAGAGTTGAAGGTAATGGGGTTAATCGTTTAAGAGAAAAAGGCACTAGTTTGAGACCATCTAATGTCTAAGAATGGGACAAAACTGCACATTAAAAAAATTCATAACAATTTTTCTGTACATCCTAGCACATCACTTGTATTGACATTGTTGTAGGTCTTACAGTCCTTCATTAGCCTACAAAGTTTCATAGCTGTAGGTCAAACCAAACAGGATTGACTGTAATCTTTCGACTAATGACTTTTTTTGCAGCCACTAGGTGGCGCTAGCTTTAAACTGGAATATATTTTTGTCGCTATGTTCAGGAGAATATTTTTATCCAATGTGTGAAATTGTGAGAAGATCAGATCATCTGGGTCAAATTACAGCAACTTTTACTGGACAGATAAAGCTTCGGAATGAAAATGGTCACAGAGGCCACGCCCATTATCGAAACTTCGTAAAATTTAATGGAGGTCAGCAAGGCTCTCTAGAGGCTTGTCAGACCTAATTTCAGCAATATTACTTCAAAGGGCTCAGCTAAACACATAAAAACGTTTAAAAAAATGCTATATTTTTGGCTGCCACTAGGTGGCGCTCACTCTATAGCAAAAAATAAGTTGATAGGTGTATTCCGCATTGGAAATCCATCAAATATGTAATGTTTAGAAAAGATAAGACCATCTTGGTCCAAATACAGCAATTTTGTTCGTTTTCGCGAGAAATCAGACTGACATTTTTGTTTGCCACTAGGTGGCCTTATAAGCAATTTAAGATTTTTTTAAACACATGTGTTAAGGGCTTGAGTCTTCATGTGTCTGTGAAGTTTCAGATTTTTCCAAGCTTGGAAAGCTGAGTTATAAAGGTTTGTTTCACATGTGGCAAAGTAATCATCAAAGGCTTAATATGAAGCCCCGCCCCCAACATATTTCTTGGCGGATCGTCACGAAAATTTGAACAATTGTGCCTCACAGTCAGATAAAACATCACAGCAAATTTGAAGTCGATCGGGTCAAGCGTTTGGGAGAAAAAAGGAGCAGTTTGGGACCTGCAAATGAGCAAAAACGGGCCAAAGGTGCACATTCAAAAATTCATAACTCTCTTTCTGTACATCTGAGCATATGGCTCACGCTGACTTTTTTGTAGGGCTTGAGGTCCTACATAAGGCTACAAATTTTTGGAGCTCTAGGTCAAATGGGCCGGGAGTAAGAGGCTATTTTCCACTCATAAGGCCATTTTGGGGCCAATTACAGCCACTTTTTTCGTTTTGGCGAGTCATCTGACTTTGAGGTGGCGTGCAGACTACGCCCATTATCGAAAAGTCGTAAAATTTTAAAACCTTAATATTCCATGTCTTATTGATATTCTGACCAATTTTCATTTGTTTTACTCAAACAGACTGAGCACATTACATGAGAGTGTAAAAAATGACATTTTAATCAACCACTAGGCGGCGCTAGTAGGTATTTAAAAAAACTTTTTTTAAAGGTGTTAAAGACATAAGTTTCCATGTGTCTATGAAGTTTTAGATTTTTTTAAGCTAGTACATCAAAGTTATTAAGATTTTTGTCCCTCTTGGCGAAGGAAAAATTGAACACATTATTTGAAGCCACGCCCCTATCATATATGTCAGCGGATCTGCACTAAATTTCGCACACTTGTGCCCCTATGTGTGAATATGGACCACAGCAAATTTGAAGGTGATTGAGTAAAGCGTTTAGGAGAAACAAGGAGCAGTTTGGGACCTACAAACGTGCAAAAATGGGCCAAAAATGCACATTCAAAAATTCATAACTCTTTTTCTGTACATCTGAGCACATGGCTCGCGCTGACTTTTTTGTAGGTCTCTAGGTCCTACATATGCCAAAAATTTTTCGTAGCTCTAGGTCAAACGGGCCGGGACCAGGTGCACTTTTTCGACCTTAGGTGGCGCTGCAGAGCCATTTTTTTTGCATTGTTTTGGGAAACACAAAAATATCCAATTTTTCACCAGGCCCGACAAATGTGCAAATTTTGGTGACTTTTCGTGCATGTTTAGGCCCTCAAAAATGGAAAAGCGCTGCACAGTAAATAATAATAATAACTAGAGCTGCAAGCAGCTATAAAGGGCCCTCGCAGACCTGTGCACGTTGGGGTATGAACAGGTCGGGGTATGAACAAGGACTATGAACAATGAAATAGTAGTTGTAGATGACTTCAGTGCAGGACTCTTACCAAATATGTAAAATTTAGACAAGGTGGGACAATGTGGGTGGAGTTACTGCAGCTTTTATTGTTCCAATTTTGTGACTTTCAATGCCATATAGGCCACACCCACTGTCGAAACATCGCACTGATTTGTGGAGGGCATAAGGCATGGCCACTGGCTTTTCAGAAAACATTTAAGGGATATCACTTCAAGGGGCTCAGCAGAGTACATAAAAACATTAAGGATTTGCTATATTTTTTGCTGCCACTAGGTGGCGCTCGTACTATGATAAAAAATAGGCTTGTAGGTGTGTTTCACATTGGACTCCCATCCCATATATGAAGTTTTGCAAACATCAGATCATCTAGGTCCAATTACAGCAACTTTCACCGTTTTGGGGAGACATCAGACTTTGAGTTTGCATAGAGGCCACGCCCTTTAATGAAAAGTCATAAAAGTTGAGAACCTTAATGTTCCAATGTGTCATAGCTTTTCTGACCATTTTTTAGTTCATTTAGTCAAACAGGCATTTCACAGTACATAAAAGTATAAAAAATGAGATTTTTGTCCGCCACTGGGTGGCGCTGTAAATGATTTGAAAGTTTATCACATAGCTGTATTATTGCATGACTTTTAAAGTCCCAGGAAAGTTTCAGATGGTTTGAAGCTGTCATAGCTGAGTTATTAAGATTTTTGTCACTCTTGGCGAAGGAAGTATTAAACATAATTTGAAGCTCCGCCCCCATCTTTTCTGTCAAGAGATCTTCACGATATTTGGACTATGTGTGCCCCTCAGTTGGATAATGATTCATGCCAAAGTTGAAGGTAATGGGGTGAATCGTTTAAGAGAAAAAGGCACTCGTTTGAGACCAGCTAATGTCTAAGAATGGGACAAAACTGCACATTAAAAAAATTCATAACAATTTTTCTGTACATCCTTGCACATCACTTCTATTGACTTTTTTGTAGGCCTTACAGTCCTTCATTAGCCTACAAAGTTTCATAGCTGTAGGTCAAACCAAACAGCATTGACTGTAATCATTCGACTAATGACATTTTTTGCAGCCACTAGGTGGCGCTAGCTTTAAACTGGAATATATTTTTGTCGATATGTTCAGGAGAATATTTTCATCCAATGTGTGAAATTGTGAGAAGATCAGATCATCTGGGTCAAATTAGAGCAACTTTTACTGGACAGATAAAGCTTCGGAATGAAAATGGTCGTAGAGGCCACGCCCATTATCGAAACTTCGTAAAATTTGGTGGAGGTCAGCAGGGCTGTCTAGAGGCTTTTCAGACCTAATTTCAGCGATATTACTTCAAAGGGCTCAGCTAAACACATAAAAACGTTTAAAAAATGCTCTATTTTTGGCTGCCACTAGGTGGCGCTCGCACTATAACAAAAAATACGTTGATAGGTGTATTCCGCATTGAAAACCCATCAAATATATGAAGTTTAGAAAAGATAAGACCATCTGGGACCAAACACAGCAACTTTGTTCGTTTTGGCGAGACATCAGACTGACATTTTTGTTTCCCACTAGATGGCCTTATAAGCAATTGAAGATTTTTTTAAACACTTGTGTTAAGGGCTTAAGTCTTCATGTGTATGTGAAGTTTCAGATTTTTCTAAGCTTGTAAAGCTGAGTTATAAAGGTTTGTTTCACATGTGGCAAAGTAATCATCAAAGGCATAATATGAAGCCCCGCCCCCAACATATTTGTTGGCAGATCATCCCGAAAATTTGAACAATTGTGCCTCACAGTCAGATCAAACATCACAGCAAATTTGAAGTCGATCGGGTCAAGCGTTTGGGAGAAAAAAGGAGCAGTTCGGGACCTGCAAATGAGCAAAAACGGGCTAAAGGTGCACCTTCAAAAATTCATAACTCTCTTTCTGTACATCTGAGCACATGGCTCGCGCTGACTTTTTTGTAGAGGTCGAGGTCCTACATAAGGCTACAAATTTTTGGAGCTCTAGGTCAAACGGGCCGGGAGTGAGAGGCTATTTTCCACTCA